>NC_057803.1:60588642-60874056 GCF_018294505.1 Triticum aestivum | reverse complement strand
CCCGGTTCGGACCCGGGGCGGGCCGGATCTGGGCCCCAGGCGGCGGCGGCGATGTGGGGTGCTGGCGGCAGTGACGTGGCACCCCGCGGTTGGCTCGGGCGGGCGGCGATGCTGATGTGTCGCGACGTGATTCGTCGGAGTGAGGTGGCTGGCGGCGGTGGACATGTCCGGGCGCGGGGTGGACGCGTCCGGTGGCGCGAGGAGGACGAAGTTAGGGTTCATCCGCGAAAATTTCGGGGGAGGCCACATATTTATAGGTAGAGGGAGCTAGGAGAGTCCAAATGAGGTGCGGTTTTCGGCCACGCGATCGTGATCGAACGACCTAGAGGATGGAACAGGTTTAGGTGGGTTTTGGGCCAAATTGGAGGGGTGTTGGGCTGCAACACACACGAGGCCTTTTCGGTCCCTCGGTTAACCGTTGGAGTATCAAACGAAGTCCAAATGATACAAAACTTGACAGGCGGTCTACCGGTAGTAAACCAAGGCCGCTTGGCAAGTCTCGGTCCAATCCGGAAATGTTTAATCCCCACACACGAAAGAAAACTAGAAATGGCCACCAGAGGAGAATGAAGCGCCGGAATGCAAAACGGACAACGGGGAAAATGCTCGAATGCATGAGACGAACACGTATGCAAATGCAATGCGCATGATGACATGATATGCAATGCATGACACGCAAGCAATGACAAGGCACCAACAGCGAATAACTAGAGGACACCTGGCACATCGGTCTCGGGGCGTTACAGGTACTCCCTTGTTCTATGTGATTTTGGTTTAACCGCCTGGAGTTTTAGTTATGTCGACCGCAGGTATGATCAATGTCTCTGCTGGGTGTCCTACCTTCGATGGGACGGACTACCCCTACTGGAAGAATAAGATGCGAATGCATCTTGAAGCAATTGATAACGATCTCTGGTATGTTGTGGAAAATGGTGTTCCCTCAGTCACACCTTCTCTAAATGCTGCCGATGTGAAGAGATTCAAGCAACTCGACTCTCAAGCGAAGAATTTCATATGTGGCCATCTGAGCAAAGGACAGTATGGCAGAGTGAGTGCTTTGGAAACAGCGAAGCTTATCTGGGAGAGGTTGTCCAAAGTGAATGAAGGAGTCCCAACTCAGCATGACTCTCGAGTTGATGTTCTTCGCAATCTCTTCAACCACTTCAAAAGACTCGACAATGAAAATGTTCAACAAACCTTCGATCGCCTCACTGACATCTCAAATGAGCTTCAAGCACTTGGTGCCACTGACATCACCGACCATGAGGTGGTGAAGAAATTGCTGAGATCACTTGATTCCTCATTTGACACTCTGGCATTGATGATACAAGAACGTGCTGATTACAAGTCACTTGATCCCGCTGATATTCTCGAGAGGCTAAATACTCATGAGTTCCAACTTGTTGAAAAGAGAGATCTCTATGGTTCAAGCTATGGCAGAACACGTGCAATGAAGGCCAAGGCAGTATCTGAGTCTAAAGATGAAGACTCTGGTAGCAGCCTTGGTGATCCTGAAGAACTGAGCCATGATCTAGCTCTGCTCGTGAAGAAGTTCCAAAAGTTCTCAAGACGTGGTCGCCTTGGAAGATCCTCAAGGAGCAATGATTCCTCATCCAGTGACTACAAGAAGAGGCTCTGTCACAAGTGCAAAAAACCTGGACATTTCATTCAAGATTGTCCTCAGTGGGAAAAGGAATCAAAGAAGAAGAAATACAAGGATTACAGTTCTGATGATGCAAAGAAAAAGAAGAAATCCACAAAATCCTCATCATCAAAATCCTCAAAGCCTTCGTATCACAAGAAGAGCAGCTCCAAGAAGGCCAGGGCATTCATTGGCAAGGAAATGGACTCTGAGGTTGAATCTGAAGAAAATGAGGAAGAGGAGTCATCTGAGGAGTCTGAATCCGGAGTGGCGAGCCTAGCTCTCGCTACTGCATTCGTCAGCAAGTCTATCTTCAACACTGAAGAAAATGACCTCACCAACAAGGCTGATGAAGGCGATGATGACTACGCTCCCACCTATTGCTTCATGGCAAAGGGTGCCAAGGTACTCAAATATACCTCCTCTGAATCAAGTGATAATGAATCTGATGAAAACCTTAAGCCCAGCTATTCTAAACTTGCTAAGATTGCTATAAAACAACAAAGGGCTTTAGAAAAGGTTCAAAACATGCTAAATAAAAGTGATGATATGTTGGGTGAAGAAATGAATCGCACTGAAACTTTGACTGAAAATCTTCAGAGGCTTCAGTCCAAGCTTGACAAACTTCAAAGTCATCATAACACTCTCTTATCGGATCATGAGAAGCTTTCTTATGAATTTCTTCAAAGAAAGCAAGACCTTGAGAAGCTAAGAGTGAGTTATGAAGATCTTCAGAAGGAGCGCGATTCATTACTTGCTCAACAAATCAGCGCATCTCAGGAAGAATTTGTTCCTCCATGCTTGAAGTGCATTGAACGTGAATCTGCTAATTCTTCACCTGAATGTTCAAATGCTGCTAATGTTTCAAATTCTTCACATGCCTCTGCCATCACTAATTCCTCATCTGAGGATATTACTAGTATCACTGACAATGTAGGGCTGAAGGAATTGTACACGACAGGCATGTACAAAAGCCTCAAAGGGCATCAGGCTCTTTGTGATGTGCTTAAAAAGCAGATCCTCAACAGGAACCCTAGGAAAGAGGGTATCGCCTTTGAGAGGAAACTCAATGCTGATGGTACATATTGGAAGCCTGAGCAGTACCCCAAAACTACATGGGTTGCTGCAAAGGGACCTCCAGTTGATCCATCTAACTTATCTGGATTTGCATGTGAATCTCCTCATTCTGATGATGAGTCAATTGACTCCAACTATAAGCTATTCAAAAATCAGAATGGTGAAGTATTTGCTAGATATGTTGGCACTAACTGCAGGAACGGCTCCCCTATGCAGAAAATCTGGGTTCCCAAAAGATGCCTTGAAAATCTTCAGGTGAATGTCATCATGATGCCACCTGTGAAGAATAGGAACCCCAGATCAAATTCCTCATACGGACCAAATTCCTCATATGGATCAAAGTCCTTATATGAACATCATCATGCTAACCCGTCTGTTTCGCAGGGAAGACCTAAGGATTATGGATATGTGCATTATTCTTAAATCATTATGTCCATAAGTCCTCGAAGAATTTCTCTGCTTACTCATATGCTTACTCTAACCCATCTTATGTGAAACGAAATGGATTGGCTTCTATGCCATCCTTCTCGTATGGAGCTCGCAGAATGATGAACTCTTTGCCACCCCTTCAGGTGTGGGTGGTGAAAAAAAAGAACTAATATCTTCTGCAGGGTCAGGTCTCCAGACGCACGTAATCGTCTGAAGAATTTGCTGGAGACCTGAGGATGCCTGATAGGACGCAGGCTAATCATGAAGAAATGAACTTTCTTATCTCACGTCCTCATATTGCTTTATCAGTTCTTTTACTTGATGAAATTGATCTGATGAATTGATGTCATATTCTTCACTGATGAAGTATATGAGTTTGTAAGCTGCACTAATTCATCTGCAGGATGATCAACCTAAAAGCCATTGAGTGGGTCCTTGATAGTGGATGTACAAACCACATGACTGGTGACAAGAATCTATTGATGGATGCTCCATTATCTCCGTCGCATCTGAAGCATATCATCTTTGCTGACAAAGGCAAAAGTCAGGTATTGGGTCTAGGTAAGGTTGCGATTACAAAGGATCAACACATGGACAAAGTCATGCTTGTTGAGTCCTTAGGATACAACCTTATGTCTGTCTCAATGCTTTGTGATGTTGATACGGTTGTTGTCTTCGGCAAGTACCGTTGTGTTGTGGTTATGGAAGCTGACAATTCCAAAGTCTTCGAAGGCTTTAGGAGAGGAGACCTCTATATTGTTGATTTCTCTACAGGACCACAACCAGCCGTGTGCTTACTTGCAAAAGCCTCAGAAGGTTGGCTCTGGCATCGACGACTTGGTCATGCAGGCATGAGGAATTTGCACACGCTTGCAAAGAAGAAGCATGTCATTGGCATCGAAAATGTCAAATTCCTCAAGGATCACCTATGGGGAGTCTGTGAAGCTGGGAAGATGACCAAGGCCAAGCATCCAGCGAAGACTATCATGACCACCACTCGCCCATTTGAATTGCTTCACATGAATCTCTTTGGTCCTAATCATTATTCTGCTATCTCAAATGAAGCATCTCAATATGGCTTCGTTATTGTTGATGATTATTCTCGTTACACATGGGTACACCTTGTTACTTACAAACATGAAGTGCAGGAAGTCTTCAAACAATTTTCCTTGAGGGCTTCAACCAACTTTGGTGTGAAGATCAAGCACATCAGAAGTGACAATGGCACCGAGTTCAAGAATTCTGGTCTCGATGACTATCTTGATGAACTTGGTATCACTCATGAGTTATCTGCTCCTTACACTCCTCAGCAGAATGGCGTCATGGAGCGCAAGAACATGACTCTTGCTGAGATGGCTCGCACTATGCTTGATGAATACAAAACGCCTCGTTGTTTCTGGACTGAGGCAATTGATATTGCGTGCCACATCATCAACAGAGTATATCTTCACAAATTCTTCAAAAAGACTGCCTATGAACTCCTCACTGATAAGAAACACAATGTAAATTATTTCAAAGTCTTCGGTGCTAAATGTTGGATTAGAGATCCTCATCACAACTCAAAATTTGCACCGAAAGCACATGAAGGTTTTATGCTTGGTTACGGAAAGGACCCGCACACCTACAGAGTCTTCAACAACATTCTTCACAAAGTTGTTGAAATTGTAGATGTGCGGTTCGATGAAACTAATGGCTCGCAAAGAGAGCACCTACCTACTGTGATAGATGAACCAGCACCTGAGGGAACTATCAAGTTCAAGGCTACTGAGGATGTCATTCCTACTGAAGAATCTGCTGAAGAATTCATTCCAGAACATGAAGAACGTCGAGCTAATGCACCTGAAGAAAATGCTGAAGAAAATCGTGTTGAAGAAAACACTGATCAAATTCTTCAATGACAACCAGCTCATCCTCGCATTGCAAAAGAAGTGCAAGTTGAAAAGATCATCAATGACATCAAAGCGCCAGGTCCTTTCACACGCTCAAAAGCTTCACATTTGTCTAAGTTTTGTGGGCAGTATGCTTTTGTCTCTATTACAGAGCCCACTAAGGTAGATGAAGCATTTCTGGAGCCTGAGTGGATTCAGGCCATGCAAGAAGAATTACATCAGTTCGAGCTTAACAATGTCTGGGAACTGGTCAAACATCCAGATCCTCGCAAGCACAATATCATCGGCACAAAGTGGATCTACCGCAACAAGCAAGATGAAAATAGCCTTGTGGTAAGGAATAAGGCACGACTTGTAGCTCAAGGCTACACACAGGTTGAAGGAATTGATTTCGATGAAACTTTTGCACCTGTTGCTAGACTTGAGGCTATTCACATATTACTTGCTTATTCTAACCATCATGATATCACTCTATATCAAATGGATGTGAGAAGTGCATTCCTCAATGGTAAGCTTGAGGAAGAAGTGCATGTTGCTCAACCCCCAGGTTTTAAAGATCCAAAGAATCGTGACAAAGTCTTCAGACTCAACAAGGCCCTCTATGGCCTCAAGCAGGCCCCACGGGTTTGGTATGATACTTTAAAGGAACTCTTCATGAAGAAAGGCTTCAAACCCGGTTCACTCGACCCTACTCTTTTCACTAAATCTTATGATGGTGAATTGTTTGTGTGCCAAGTATATGTTGATGATATTATCTTTGGCTGTACTGACCAACGTTATAGTGATGAATTTGCCTATATGATGAGTGAAGAATATCAAATGTCTAGGATGGGAGAGTTGAAATTCTTCTTAGGTCTTCAAATTCGTTAACAACACAATGGCATATTTATAACTCAGGAGAAATACCTCAAGGATGTACTGAGGAAATTCGGCATGCAAGATTGCAAAGGCGTCAAAATTCCTATGCCCACAAATGGCCATCTGTGCACTGATGAAAATGGTATTGACTTCGATCATAAGGTATACCGCTCCATGATAGGTTCCTTATTATACTTATGTGCATCTAGGCCAGATATAATGCTTAGTGTTTGCATGTGTGCCCGATTTCAAGCTGCACCGAAGGAATCACACCATAAGGCTGTGAAGCATATTCTTCGATATCTAGCTCACACACCAACACTTGGATTATGGTACCCCAAGGGCTCGGCTTTTGATCTTGTTGGATATTCTGACTCTGACTATGCTGGTGATCGTGTGGATCGCAAGTCAACATCTGGTACATGTCATTTCCTCGGACGATCTTTGGTCTGTTGGTCCTCAAAGAAACAGAACTACGTATCACTATCTACTGCTAAAGCTGAGTACATTGCCGCTGGTTCTTGCTGTGCCCAGTTGCTATGGATGAAGCAAACTCTCAAGGACTACGACGTCAACATGAAGAATGTACCTCTCTTCTGTGACAATGAGAGTGCCATCAAGATTGCACACAACCCAGTTCAGCACTCGAAGACAAAGCACATTCAGATTCGTCATCATTTTCTTCGTGATCATGTGTTGAAGGGAAACATTTCTATTGAGCATGTGAAGACTGAAGAACAACTAGCCGATATCTTCACAAAGCCCTTGGATGAGAAGAGATTTAACAAGTTGCGGTGTGAGCTAAATAACCTAGAATCTTCGAATGTTCTTTGAAAAGGACACTCATCCTAAGACTTATGCAAAATTGATGACTTAGATGTGCAACACATGAAGAAACGTTTTTCTTCAATCAATGAAAAATAACACTCTTAGTGTGAAGAAATTAACGAAGAATTTGATTCTCAGAACCCTACGATAATTGTACGCGGTGTCTGAAATCATCATTCTTATACGGTGGGTCACGCCACCACTAAAAGTTGAAATTCCTCAAATTATTCATATTCTTCAACTTTGCATAGTCTTCACTGGTTCCGTCGTTTTTCTTCATTGGATATATATATATATATATATGAGTTTATGTCCTCTACAACATTCACTTATTGCTATTTCTTCAAGTTGGGTTTCTGCTAAGTGAATGTGATCGGACCGTTCCCCTCTATGCTATACTCAACCCAATCTGTTCACAAATTCTTCATGTGCGTTCTATTTGAAACTCGTTCAAAATCTTCACTGTGTCCTTGTCAGATGAAGAAATTGCGAACGGAACTTTAAAACCTATCTTATCGAAATTTTCGGTTTTGCCGCTCAAACAGTTCCGCATCCCTCGATACACTTATGCACTCACCCACGATCTAACACGATCTCCACCTCTCACTACATGGGTGACACATGTCATGCGAATGAGAAGGGTCAGGGGCACGTTCGACCAATTTCTTCGGGCGAGCAGTTTTCACCATGGCTATAAATACCCCTCCTTCCCTTCCTCACTTCTTTTACTCCGCTCGACCTCTCTCTCCAGCTCGAGCTTCTCAAACCCTAGCGCCGCCGCTACTTCATCGCCGCCGGTGAGGAAGTGCTTCACTGCCTCGACCTCATTGCCAACGTACTCGCGCCGACCGCGGACATCTTCACTCCGCCGCCGCCGTAGCCGTCTTCCTCCGCCAAGTTAGGGCGTGGAAGATCTGCACAGACGAACTTCACATCTCCTCACTCCAGTTCGTCGTGTTCTTCATCCAGGGTAAATAAAAGTTACTTTTACTGCCCTCGTTGATTCGGATGATTATCTACAAAATCTTCAAAGGTGTTTTTCTTCATATCTTCACACACTAAACACCTGAAAGTCCTCTGTTCTTGATTCGTTTCTCTAAGCATCATTTTTCTTCAAGATTCCTCAATTGTGTGGATCTTCGATCTATAAAACTCTGGAACCTAAGGCAAAGAACGCTTAGTGAAAATCTTCAAGACTCATCTGGTCAAATTCCTCAAACCTGTTCATTTTGAAAAACCTTCTGAGAATGCTATGACCTCTCCAAATTCCTCGCAACTATACTCTGTTCACAGATACACATGTCAGCTGCTGAATCACTAGGTTCTCATCAACTTAACTCATTTGCAGCGTTCCTCGAAGAAAAGTTGCATACTTCTTCAGAGAATTCAATTGTTCAAATTCCTCAACTGAAGAAAATGGCTGATGGTAAAAGGCCACAGAAGGGAGGAAAGAGGCCTGAGGTAAATATAGCGTTTGAGATCCCTGATGACATATATGCTGGGTAGTGCACACCTACTGAGGAAACCAAGAATGAGCGCAAAGTGCGCATTCAGAAAATAGAGAGGAGATGGGCAAGAGAATGGAGGGAGTACAGATATGTCACTCCTAAGTATATGAAGGAATTCGCACTCAATCCTCCTTGCCCAAGAGCTCCATTGGCACCTGGCCAAATTGCTGATCCCACCAGCCTCAAGCGAGGTGAGGACTATCCTAATGAATGGGCCAAGCGCCAAGCTAAGCTGGCTAAGCAAGCCAGAGAAGCAGTGAGGGAATTTAATGAAGACTTTGCTGCTGCTACCTCTAATGAGGCCTTTGCTGTCAAGCCAAAGAAGGCTATGTCAAAGAAGCCTGCGCGCAAGCCAAGTGCTTCACCAACAATGCCCTCAAAGCCAAGTTCCTCAGCAATGCCCTCACGGCCAGAATCATCAAAGCCCTCACGGCCAATTCCTCATGCTGCTCCTATTCCTCCAAAGTCCTCAGCTCCTACACCGAAGCCTTCAGCTGTTCCGACCAAATCCTCAGCACCTGTGCATCTCGCTTCATGCCAAAGGACTACCGGCATCTCCATTGCCTTAGGTGTCTCAGCTAGTTCCTCAGCTGCACCAAGTTCCTCAGCTGGCCCCTCACTACTGAAGACAAAGGCCACTGCTGGACGAGGTCCACGCCCAAGTCCTCAAAAGAAGCAAGTCGCTTTCCAAGTGCTGTCTGATGAAGACGAAGCTGATGATGACGAACTTGCAGAAATCATCAGAGACAGGCAAGTCAGGGCCGCTAGAGCCAAAGGATCAGAGGTGCCACTGCTTTTGGATCCCAAGCTGATCCTCGACTACATTGATGATTGGCACAAGGACCCCAACACTCCCTTGCCTGACTTCCAGCTGACTCCTGGCCAAAGTCACATGCTGACCCACATCATTCAAGAAGAAAAGTGGAAATTTGAGAAGGCCAGGCAGATCAAGAAAGCGCAGTACAAGAAGGAGAAATTTCTAAAGAACAACATTGTCACTATGACAACTGATGAACTTGTAAAAATCCAATCTGAAATCAAAACCCTCAGCGATGACTTCAAAGCCTACTATGCTAATTGGCAAGGAGCCAAAGTTAGATTTGTAAAGATAACTGAACAGTTCACTTCAAATGTTGCTACCCCAACGCAACAGGAAATTCCTCAGGCTGAAGCATCTGCTCAGCCGACTGAAGAACATGCCAGCACCGCTGATGAAAATCAGGCTGCTGAAGAAAATGTGAGTTCCAGGGCTGATGACTGCACTCCAGCCGCTGAAGAAATTGCCAGGGCATCCACTTGTGGTGTGCCTGAAGAAACTGAAGAAATCAGGGCAACTGCATCAGTTGTGTCTGAAGAAAATCAACCAGATTCCTCAGCTGCTCCTGCACCAACTTCAACTCCAATCCTTCCATCTGCATCAGATGTGAAGAAGACCAAGGCTGCAGAGCATGCTGCAGTGAAGAAAAGGAAAGCATCAGCTGCTTCAAATTCTTCAGCTCCGAAGAAAATGAAGCCTATGACAAGTTCATTTGCACATCCGATTGATGTTGTTCCCATCTCAACCAGGACATCAAAGGACCTTGTTCCTTTTGAGGAAGAATATGTGATCCCCAGCGGATCTGATGAAGAAACTCATTCTGCTGCCTCGTCTGAACCATTGGATGAAGAAATTGAAGTGAATGTGATCCCTTCAACACCTATCATCTCCTCGCCTATGCCTCAGTTCACAGCTGAAGAGGCTGGCGTTGAAGAAATGGAAGATGATGATGTGGACATTGGCTGCTCCACACACGTCATCAGTGATGAATTCTGGGAAAGTCATCATACAAACTCTCCAATGTTCACTCCTCTACAGCAAATTCCTCAGTCCCCCACACAAACTGTTCACATGGGCTCTGAAGAAACTCATCCCACTGCATCTGTCCATGAGGAAATTCCAGCCACTAGCGCTAATGAAACTGCTGCTGCTGCTCAACCAACTACGCAGACTGCCACTGAGGAGGAACCAGAAATTCCTCAGCCTGAAGAACCTGCAATTGAGATTCCTGAAGTCGTGATGCAACTCACTGACACTCCTCCGCCGAAGCCAAAGGATCCATTCTCACGCAAGCAAAAGTTCAAGGCTGATGATTTCTTCGGCGAGCACGTATTCTTCGAAGATTACAACCCATATGACTCTGCTCGCATTAGGAAGAGGCATTTTTGGACTGCTAGTCAAGACAATTTCTATTCCTCAGTGCTGTTCAACAAGGAGAAGATTTTCTACCATGAGCATATTCCTCACGTGGATATGGAATCTCTGCCATGCTTCGCACCAGTCCTCAGTGTTCTTCACGACGCTGGGCTGCTCAACTTTTGCTCTGACGTCTGCGATTGGAATGAGGAACCGATTCTTCAATTCTATGCAACGCTGCACATCACCGGAGATGCTGAAGATGTGAATTCATGGGTGCTGGACTGGATGTCTAAAAACACTCACTACACTGCACCAGCCTCTGAATTGCTTCGTGCTCTACCACTCAGTCCTCCCCTTGAAGAAGCTCGCTGCATCTACAGTGAACCTGAGCTCACACATCATTACATGCAGGTGCTGATGAAATCTTTGAAGCCAGGTCAAGCACCAAGAACCAAATTCCTCGTGAAGGAATTGCTGTACGTGCCCAGAACTGTCTATCGTATTACAATCAGTCCTATCAAAGGCCACGACTCGTCTGATGAGGAAATTGTTGGCATCATGAAGAATCTGGTATTCAACATCGTTCATGGCATTCTTGTCAATTATCATGATTTCTTCATGAGGACTATGGCCAATGTTGCACTGTCTCCGTTTGAGCTGAAGCCTTATGTACCTTGGATCATGAGATTCCTCAGGACAAGGTCTTCACTCAACTACGAAGCTGATTTCCAGAATCATCTCAGCTACTTGCCCCCAATTGAAGTCCTCAAGCAGACATATTCCTTAGTTGATGGAAAGGGCAAGGCACCAGCTGTAATTGATGAAGGCATTCGTCCATTGGATGGCCAGTTTCGCAAAGCTGCATCTTATTCCACCAATGATGACCCTGCCACACATGACTCTGCAAATGCACCTAAGTCCACTCCTCAAGCCACTGCTCTGCGCGTGATGACTGACTGTGAACTTCTGCTTAGTCTTCACCAGAAGGTGGATCGAAATCACAAATGGGTTAAGCGTCAGTTTGGTTCACTTCTTCTCAACATGACTGCCACACACAATGCAGTGAAGAAAAACCACTACTACCTCCATCAAGTCTTCGGTCGCACCTGGGCAATCCTGTCACATCTGTATGGTGAAGAAGATCTGAAGAACATGGGTCTTAATGAAGATTTTGACTGGTCTACACCTCCACCGAAGAAATTCAAGAAGGTCAAGGTTCCTTCTTTGGTGGCCAGCTCATACTCTTCATCGCGCGACACTGATGAACATGAAGATTTGGACGGCACTGCGGCAGGCCCTACATCAACAAATGACCCCAACAATGCTGGCGCTCCTTCATCAACATGATTATCTTCAGGGGCGTTAGTCCTCATTTTCGACCCTTTTGGTCATTCGATGACAAAGGGGGAGAAATATGAGTTAGTCTTCAAGCGGGTCTACTATATGGGCATTTTTTTTGCTAAGTTAGAACTCTCGTTCATCTGAAACTTTATTGGATCGAGTTGTAATCTTAAACCCGATGGTGCTCTGATACTTTTGATGCATTGTGCTCTGATACTCTTGATGCACTATTCTGCATGCTTAATCCTTGTTAATATTATTGCACGCATGCTGAATTTCATCAGGCACCATATTTCATCATGCATTTCAAATTCTTCATATTATATGTTAAATGCGTGTATGAATTACAAGATATAGGGGGAGATCTCCATGATTCAATTCTTCAAGTGTGCATTGCTTCAAAAGCAAATTCCTCACTATGCACATCTTCAGGGGGAGTTCTTCTATATCTTGCAATCAAATTCCTCAATATCAGTCTTTACACTTCATATGTTTATCCCTGTTGAAAACTTAACCTATATTGTCATCAATCACCAAAAAGGGGGAGATTGTAAGTGCATCTAGTGCCCCTTAGTGATTTTGGTGTATTGAAGACTTATAGGTTAAGGGGCTAATGCGTGTGTGAGTGTACACAGGTCTATAAGTCTATGAGGAGTTTGATATTTACAGGAAAAGTCGACCCCTAAAAATGAATATCTTCGACTGAAGATTTTGGTATTTCTGAAGACTTTCATGAAGACTTTGAAAGTGAAGAAATTGGTGTGTCCGTGAAGACTTGATATTCATGCGAGAAATATGAAGCTTGAAGACTTTCGTTTTCATAGTTTTGTTTTTCTCCTTCTTGAGTCATAGGAAACACCGTACTGTTAAAGGGGGTCGAGGAAATACTAAGGAAAAATTTCCATGTGATGCTCAACTCAAATCCTACACCTACCAATCCCTTCGAGTGAAGCCGTTGGAAATCTCATACAGTTCAGTCAATTTCTTCAGTGACAGAGATGAAGTTCTTCTGGTCTCTGAGGAATTTGTCTTGACTGAGGAGTTAGGAATTCGCCAGTGCGGATTGCCTACACAGTGAGGAACATGATAGCCCTAAGGATTTTGCTACTCAAAATTCTGACTGTTGCTGTGCTATGCGCCAGCTGTCCCAAAATATCTATCCACCTAACAGTCATATCATTGAAGGACATTTATGTCTTATCATGTCAGGCTGCTCCCTAGGCTATAAATAGCCACCCCTACAACCACTAGCTGGTTGGCTGCTCCGAGAGAAACTGACACTTATCATTTGAGAGCAACCCATCCTCCGAGGACTTTGAGTGAAAATCATCAAGTGAGGAAAAAACAAAAACCCAAAACCCAAACACCTACAAACCCCAAGTGATTGAGCATCACTGAAGAGATTGATCCCGAGTGGATCCTATGCTTGTTACCTTTGAAGACCGCGCTTCTTCTAGACGGTTAGGCGTCATGGTCTAGAGCATGCAAGAGGAATAGTGGATCACCGAGTGACCAAGTTTGTGAAGGTTTGGAAGTCGCCTGAAGACTTACCACGAGTGATTGGACGAGGTCTGTGTGACCTTAGTTCAAGGAGAATACGGTGAGGACTGGGTGTCTTGGACTAAGTGTCCTTGACTGGGTGTCCGAGACTGTGTGTCCTCGAGTTTAAATACTCAGCCGCTCCAACCAGACGTACAACTAAGACAGCTGTTGGAACTGGTCTACCAAATCATTGTCTTCACCAAGCTTACTGGTTTTATTTCCTCAACTCTTTCATTTCCTCATAACTGTTCTGTATGTTTGTTCATATCTGTGTTTGAAGACTTTGACTGGAGACTTTCTCAATTTCCTCAGTTCAATTTCTTCAGTCTGTTTGCCTTCATCCTGAGTTATCCTGCGATTACGCTTCCTGTACTCTGTGCATGTCTTCATTTCATCATGATGACTATGCTTGTATTCTGTTGTGTTTACTTTTGAGTACTTATTCCGCTGCTAGTAGTTCTTCGCTAAGAAATTTCCTCACCAGCAAATTCCTCAATGAATAATTTCATAAAAAATGCCTATTCACCCCCCTCTAGTCGATATAATGAACTTTCAATTGGTATCAGAGCAAGGTACTCCCTTGTTCTGTGTGATTTTGGTTTAACCGCCTGGAGTTTTAGTTATGTCGACCGCAGGTATGATCAAGGTCTCTGCTGGGTATCCTACCTTCGATGGGACGGACTACCCCTACTGGAAGAATAAGATGCGAATGCATCTTGAAGCAATTGATAACGATCTCTGGTATGTTGTGGAAAATGGTGTTCCCTCAGTCACACCTTCTCTGAATGCTGCCGATGTGAAGAGATTCAAGCAACTCGACTCTCAAGCGAAGAATTTCATATGTGGCCATCTGAGCAAAGGACAGTATGGCAGAGTGAGTGCTTTGGAAACATCGAAGCTTATCTGGGAGAGGTTGTCCAAAGTGAATGAAGGAGTCCCAACTCAGCGTGACTCTCGAGTTGATGTTCTCCGCAATCTCTTCAACCGCTTCAAAAGACTCGACAATGAAAATGTTCAACAAACCTTCGATCGCCTCACTGACATCTCAAATGAGCTTCAAGCACTTGGTGCCACTGACATCACCGACCATGAGGTGGTGAAGAAATTGCTGAGATCGCTTGATTCCTCATTTGACACTCTGGCATTGATGATACAAGAACGTACTGATTACAAGTCACTTGATCCCGCTGATATTCTCGAGAGGATAAATACTCATGAGTTCCAACTTGTTGAAAAGAGAGATCTCTATGGTTCAAGCTATGGCAGAACACGTGCACTGAAGGCCAAGGCAGTATCTGAGTCTAAAGATGAAGACTCTGGTAGCAGCCTTGGTGATCCTGAAGAATTGAGCCATGATCTGGCTCTACTCGTGAAGAAGTTCCAAAAGTTCTCAAGACGTGGTCGCCTTGGAAGATCCTCAAGGAGCAATGATTCCTCATCCAGTGACTACAAGAAGAGGCTCTGTCACAAGTGCAAAAAACCTGGACATTTCATTCAAGATTGTCCTCAGTGGGAAAAGGAATCAAAGAAGAAGAAATACAAGGATTACAGTTCTGATGATGCAAAGAAAAATAAGAAATCCACAAAATCCTCATCATCAAAATCCTTAAAGCCTTCATATCACAAGAAGAGCAGCTCCAAGAAGGCCAGGGCATTCATTGGCAAGGAAATGGACTCTGAGGTTGAATCTGAAGAAAATGAGGAAGAGGAGTCATCTGAGGAGTCTGAATCCGGAGTGGCGAGCCTAGCTCTTGCTACTGCATTCGTCAGCAAGTCTATCTTCAACACTGAAGAAAATGACCTCACCAACAAGGCTGATGAAGGCGATGATGACTACGCTCCCACCTATTGCTTCATGGCAAAGGGTGCCAAGGTACTCAAATATACCTCCTCTGAATCAAGTGATAATGAATCTGATGAAAACCTTAAGCCCAACTATTCTAAACTTGCTAAGATTGCTATAAAACAACAAAGGGCTTTAGAAAAGGTTCAAAACATGCTAAATAAAAGTGATGATATGTTGGGTGAAGAAATGAATCGCACTGAAACTTTGACTGAAAATCTTCAGAGGCTTCAGTCCAAGCTTGACAAACTTCAAAGTCATCATAACACTCTCTTATCGGATCATGAGAAGCTTTCTTATGAATTTCTTCAAAGAAAGCAAGACCTTGAGAAGCTAAGAGTGAGTTATGAAGATCTTCAGAAGGAGCGCGACTCATTACTTGCTCAACAAATCAGCGCATCTCAGGAAGAATTTGTTCCTCCATGCTTGAAGTGCATTAAACGTGAATCTGCTAATTCTTCACCTGAATGTTCAAATGCTGCTAATGTTTCAAATTCTTCACATGCCTCTGCCATCACTAATTCCTCATCTGAGGATATTACTAGTATCACTGACAATGTAGGGCTGAAGGAATTGTACACGACATGCATGTACAAAAGCCTCAAAGGGCATCAGGCTCTTTGTGATGTGCTTAAAAAGCAGATCCTCAACAGGAACCCTAGGAAAGAGGGTATCGCCTTTGAGAGGAAACTCAATGCTGATGGTACATATTGGAAGCCTGAGCAGTACCCCAAAACTACATGGGTTGCTGCAAAGGGACCTCCAGTTGATCCATCTAACTTATCTGGATTTGCATGTGAATCTCCTCATTTTGATGATGAGTCAATTGACTCCAACTATAAGCTATTCAAAAATCAGAATGGTGAAGTATTTGCTAGATATGTTGGCACTAACTGCAGGAACGGCTCCCCTATGCAGAAAATCTGGGTTCCCAAAAGATGCCTTGAAAATCTTCAGGTGAATGTCATCATGACGCCACCTGTGAAGAATAGGAACCCCAGATCAAATTCCTCATACGGACCAAATTCCTCATATGGATCAAAGTCCTCATATGAACATCCTCATGCTAACCCGTCTGTTTCGCAGGGAAGATCTAAGGATTATAGATATGTGCATTATTCTTCAAATCATTATGTCCATAAGTCCTCGAAGAATTTCTCTCCTTACTCATATGCTTACTCTAACCCATCTTATGTGAAACGAAATGGATTGGCTTCTATGCCATCCTTCTCGTATGGAGCTCGCAGAATGATGAACTCTTTGCCACCCCTTCAGATGTGGGTGGTGAAGAAAAAGAACTAATATCTTCTGCAGGGTCAGGTCTCCAGACGCACGTAATCGTCTGAAGAATTTGCTGGAGACCTGAGCATGCCTGATAGGACGCAGGCTAATCATGAAGAAATACACTTTCTTTTCTCACGTCCTCATATTGCTTTATCAGTTCTTTTACTTGATGAAATTGATCTGATGAATTGATGTCATATTCTTCACTGATGAAGTATATGAGTTTGTAAGCTGCACTAATTCATCTGCAGGATGATCAACCTAAAGCCACTGAGTGGATCCTTGATAGTGGATGTACAAACCACATGACTGGTGACAAGAATCTATTGATGGATGCTCCATTATCTCCGTCGCATCTAAAGCGTATCATCTTTGCTGACAAAGGCAAAAGTCAGGTATTGGGTCTAGGTAAGGTTGCGATTACAAAGGATCGACACATGGACAAAGTCATGCTTGTTGAGTCCTTAGGATACAACCTTATGTCTATCTCAATGCTTTGTGATCTTGATATGGTTGTTGTCTTCGGCAAGTACCGTTGTGTTGTGGTTATGGAAGCTGACAATTCCAAAGTCTTCGAAGGCTTTAGGAGAGGAGACCTGTATATTGTTGATTTCTCTATAGGACCACAACCAGTCGTGTGCTTACTTGCAAAAGCCGCAGAAGGCTGGCTCTGGCATCGACGACTTGGTCATGCAGGCATGAGGAATTTGCACACGCTTGCAAAGAAGAAGCATGTCATTGGCATCGAGAATGTCAAATTCCTCAAGGATCACCTATGCGGAGCCTGTGAAGCTGGGAAGATGACCAAGGCCAAGCATCCAGCGAAGACTGTCATGACCACCACTCGCCTATTTGAATTGCTTCACGTGGATCTCTTTGGTCCTAATCATTATTCTGCTATCTCAAATGAAGCATCTCAATATGGCTTCATTATTGTTGATGATTATTCTCGTTACACATGGGTACACCTTGTTACTTACAAACATGAAGTGCAGGAAGTCTTCAAACAATTTTCCTCGAGGGCTTCAACCAACTTTGGTGTGAAGATCAAGCACATCAGAAGTGACAATGGCACCGAGTTCAAGAATTCTGGTCTCGATGACTATCTTGATGAACTTGGTATCACTCATGAGTTATCTGCTCCTTACACTCCTCAGCAGAATGGCGTCGTGGAGCGCAAGAACAGGACTCTTACTGAGACGGCTCGCACTATGCTTGATGAATACAAAACGCCTCGTCGTTTCTGGACTGAGGCAATTGATATTGCGTGCCACATCATCAACAGAGTATATCTTCACAAATTCTTCAAAAAGACTGCCGATGAACTTCTCACTGATAAGAAACCCAATGTAAGTTATTTTAAAGTCTTCGGTGCTAAATGTTGGATTAGAGATCCTCATCACAACTCAAAATTTGAACCGAAAGCACATGAAGGTTTTATGCTTGGTTACGGAAAGGACCCGCACACCTACAGAGTCTTCAACAACATTCTTCACAAAGTTGTTGAAACTGTAGATGTGCGGTTCGATGAAACTAATGGCTCGCAAAGAGAGCACCTACCTACTGTCATAGATGAACCAGCACCTGAGGAAACTATCAATTTCAAGACTACTGAGGATGTCATTCCTACCGAAGAATCTACTAAAGAATTCATTCCAAAACATGAAGAACGTCGAGCTAATGCACCTGAAGAAAATGCTGAAGAAAATGGTGTTGAAAAAACACTGATCAAATTCTTCAACGACAACCAGCTCATCCTCACATTGCAAAAGAAGTGCAAGTTGAAAAGATCATCAATGACATCAAAGCGCCAGGTCCTCTCACACGCTCAAAAGCTTCACATTTGTCTAACTTTTGTGGGCAGTATGCTTTTGTCTCTATTACAGAGCCCACTAAGGTAGATGAAGCATTTCTGGAGCCTGAGTGGATTCAGGCCATGCAAGAAGAATTACATCAGTTCGAGCTTAACAATGTCTGGGAACTGGTCAAACATCTAGATCCTCGCAAGCACAATATCATCGGCACAAAGTGGATCTACCGCAACAAGCAAGATGAAAATGGCCTTGTCGTGAGGAATAAGGCACGGCTTGTAGCTCAAGGCTACACACAGGTTGAAGGAATTGATTTCGATGAAACTTTTGCACCTGTTGCTAGACTTGAGGCTATTCACATATTACTTGCTTATTCTAACCATCATGATATCACTCTATATCAAATGGATGTGAGAAGTGCATTCCTCAATGGTAAGCTTGAGGAAGAAGTGCATGTTGCTCAACCCCCAGGTTTTAAAGATCCAAAGAATCATGACAAAGTCTTCAGACTCAACAAGGCCCTCTATGGCGCAAGAACATGACTCTTGCTGAGATGGCTCGCACTATGCTTGATGAATACAAAACGCCTCGTTGTTTCTGGACTGAGGCAATTGATATTGCGTGCCACATCATCAACAGAGTATATCTTCACAAATTCTTCAAAAAGACTGCCTATGAACTCCTCACTGATAAGAAACACAATGTAAATTATTTCAAAGTCTTCGGTGCTAAATGTTGGATTAGAGATCCTCATCACAACTCAAAATTTGCACCGAAAGCACATGAAGGTTTTATGCTTGGTTACGGAAAGGACCCGCACACCTACAGAGTCTTCAACAACATTCTTCACAAAGTTGTTGAAATTGTAGATGTGCGGTTCGATGAAACTAATGGCTCGCAAAGAGAGCACCTACCTACTGTGATAGATGAACCAACACCTGAGGGAACTATCAAGTTCAAGGCTACTGAGGATGTCATTCCTACTGAAGAATCTGCTGAAGAATTCATTCCAGAACATGAAGAACGTCGAGCTAATGCACCTGAAGAAAATGCTGAAGAAAATCGTGTTGAAGAAAACACTGATCAAATTCTTCAATGACAACCAGCTCATCCTCGCATTGCAAAAGAAGTGCAAGTTGAAAAGATCATCAATGACATCAAAGCGCCAGGTCCTTTCACACGCTCAAAAGCTTCACATTTGTCTAAGTTTTGTGGGCAGTATGCTTTTGTCTCTATTACAGAGCCCACTAAGGTAGATGAAGCATTTCTGGAGCCTGAGTGGATTCAGGCCATGCAAGAAGAATTACATCAGTTCGAGCTTAACAATGTCTGGGAACTGGTCAAACATCCAGATCCTCGCAAGCACAATATCATCGGCACAAAGTGGATCTACCGCAACAAGCAAGATGAAAATAGCCTTGTGGTAAGGAATAAGGCACGACTTGTAGCTCAAGGCTACACATAGGTTGAAGGAATTGATTTTGATGAAACTTTTGCACCTGTTGCTAGACTTGAGGCTATTCACATATTACTTGCTTATTCTAACCATCATGATATCACTCTATATCAAATGGATGTGAGAAGTGCATTCCTCAATGGTAAGCTTGAGGAAGAAGTGCATGTTGCTCAACCCCCAGGTTTTAAAGATCCAAAGAATCGTGACAAAGTCTTCAGACTCAACAAGGCCCTCTATGGCCTCAAGCAGGCCCCACGGGTTTGGTATGATACTTTAAAGGAACTCTTCATGAAGAAAGGCTTCAAACCCGGTTCACTCGACCCTACTCTTTTCACTAAATCTTATGATGGTGAATTGTTTGTGTCCAAGTATATGTTGATGATATTATCTTTGGTTGTACTGACCAACGTTATAGTGATGAATTTGCCTATATGATGAGTGAAGAATATCAAATGTCTAGGATGGGAGAGTTGAAATTCTTCTTAGGTCTTCAAATTCGTCAACAACACAATGGCATATTTATATCTCAGGAGAAATACCTCAAGGATGTACTGAGGAAATTCGGCATGCAAGATTGCAAAGGTGTCAAAATTCCTATGCCCACAAATGGCCATCTGTGCACTGATGAAAATGGTATTGACTTTGATCATAAGGTATACCGCTCCATGATAGGTTCCTTATTATACTTATGTGCATCTAGGCCAGATATAATGCTTAGTGTTTGCATGTGTGCCCGATTTCAAGCTGCACCGAAGGAATCACACCACAAGGCTGTGAAGCATATTCTTCGATATCTAGCTCACACACCAACACTTGGATTATGGTACCCCAAGGGCTCGGCTTTTGATCTTGTTGGATATTCTGACTCTGACTATGCTGGTGATCGTGTGGATCGCAAGTCAACATCTGGTACATGTCATTTCCTCGGACGATCTTTGGTCTGTTGGTCCTCGAAGAAACATAATTGCGTATCACTATCTACTGCTGAAGCTAAGTACATTGCCACTGGTTCTTGTTGTGCCCAATTGCTATGGATGAAGCAAACTCTCAAGGACTACGACGTCAACATGAAGAATGTACCTCTCTTCTGTGACAATGAGAGTGCCATCAAGATTGCACACAACCCAGTTCAGCACTCGAAGACAAAGCACATTCAGATTCGTCATCATTTTCTTCGTGATCATGTGTTGAAGGGCAACATTTCTATTGAGCATGTGAAGACTGAAGAACAACTAGCCAATATCTTCACAAAGCCCTTGGATGAGAAGAGATTTAACAAGTTGCGGTGTGAGCTAAATATCCTAGAATCTTCGAATGTTCTTTGAAAAGGACACTCATCCTAACACTTATGCAAAACTGATGACTTAGATGTGCAACACATGAAGAAACGTTTTTCTTCAATCAATGAAGAATAGCACTCTTAGTGTGAAGAAATTAACGAAGAATTTGATTCTCAGAACCCTACGATAATTGTACGCGGTGTCTGAAATCATCATTCTTATATGGTGGGTCACGCCACCACCAAAAGTTGAAATTCCTCAAATTATTCATATTCTTCAACTTTGCATAGTCTTCACTGGTTTCATCGTTTTTCTTCATTGGATATATATATATATGAGTTTATGTCCTCTACAGCATTCACTTATTGCTATTTCTTCAAGTTGGTTTTCTGCTAAGTGAATGTGATCGAACCCTTCCCCTCTATGCTATACTCAACCCAATCTGTTCACAAATTCTTCATGTGCGTTCTATTTGAAACTCGTTCAAAATCTTCACTGTGTCCTTGTCAGCTGAAGAAATTGCGAACGGAACTTTAAAACCTATCTTATCGAAATTTTCGGTTTTGCCGCTCAAACCGTTCCACATCCCTTGATACACTTATGCACTCACCCACTATCTAACACGATCTTCACCTCTCACTACATGGGTGACACATGTCATGCGAATGAGAAGGGTCAGGGGCACGTTCGTCCAATTTCTTCGGGTGAGCAGTTTTTCACCATGGCTATAAATACCCCTCCTTCCCTTCCTCACTTCTTTTACTCCGCTCGACCTCTCTCTCCAGCTCGACCTTCTCAAACCCTAGCGCCGCCGCTACTTCATCGCCGCCGGTGAGGAAGAGCTTCACTGCCTCGACCTCGTCGCCGACGTACTCGCGCCGACCGCGGACATCTTTACTCCGCCGCCGCCGTAGCCGTCTTCCTCCGCCAAGTTAGGGCGTGGAAGATCTGCACAGAAGAACTTCACATCTCCTCACTCTAGTTCATCGTGTTCTTCATCCAGGGTAAATAAAAGTTACTTTTACTGCCCTCGTTGATTCGAATGATTATCTACAAAATCTTCAAAGGTGTTTTTCTTCATATCTTCACACACTAAACACCTCACAAGTCATCTGTTCTTGATTCGTTTCTCTAAGCATCATTTTTCTTCAAGATTCCTCAATTGTGTGGATCTTCGATCTATACAACTCTGGAACCTAAGACAAAGAATGCTTAGTGAAAATCTTCAAGACTCATCTGGTCAAATTCCTCAAACCTGTTCATTTTGAAAAACCTTCTGAGAACGCATATGACCTCTCCAAATTCCTCGCAACTATACTCTGTTCACAGGTACACATGTCAGCTGCTAAATCACTAGGTTCTCATCAACTTAACTCATTTGCAGCGTTCCTCGAAGAAAAGTTGCATACTTCTTCAGAGAATTCGATTGTTCAAATTCCTCAACTGAAGAAAATGGCTGATGGTAAAAGACCACAGAAGGGAGGAAAGAGGCCTGAGGTAAATACAGCGTTTGAGTTCCCTGATGACATATATGCTAGGTAGTGCACACCTACTGAGGAAACCAAGAATAAGCGCAAAGTGCGCATTCAGAAAATAGAGAGGAGATGGGCAAGAGAATGGAGGGAGTACAGATATGTCACTCCTAAGTATATGAAGAAATTCACACTCAATCCTCCTTGCCCAAGAGCTCCATTGGCACCTGGCCAAATTGCTGATCCCACTAGCCTCAAGCGAGGTGAGGACTATCCTATTGAATGGGCCAAGCGCCAAGCCAAGCTGGCTAAGCAAGCCAGAGAAGCAGTGAGGGAATTTAATGAAGACTTTGCTGCTGCTGCCTCTGCTGAGGCCTTTGCTGTCAAGCCAAAGAAGGCTATGTCAAAGAAGCCTGCGCGCAAGCCAAGTGCTTCACCAACAATGCCCTCAAGGCCAAGTTCCTCAGCAATGCCCTCACGGCCAGAATCATCAAAGCCCTCACGGCCAATTCCTCATGCTGCTCCTATTCCTCCAAAGTCCTCAGCTCCTACGCCGAAGCCTTCAGCTGTTCCGACCAAATCCTCAGCACCTGTGCATCTCGCTTCGTGCTAAAGGACTGCCGGCATCTCCATTGCCTCAGGTGTCTCAGCTAGTTCCTCAGCTGCACCAAGTTCCTCAGCTGGCCCCTCACTACTGAAGACAAAGGCCATTGCTGGACGAGGTCCACGCCCAAGTCTTCAAAAGAAGCAAGTCGCTTTCCAAGTGCCGTCTGATGAAGACGAAGCTGATGATGATGAACTTGCAGAAATTATCAGAGACAGGCAAGTCAGGGCCGCTAGAGCCAAAGGATCAGAGGTGCCACTGCTTTTGGATCCCAAGCTGATCCTCGACTACATTGATGATTGGCACAAGGACCCCAACACTCCCTTGCCTGACTTCAAGCCGACTCCTGGCCAAAGTCACATGCTGACCCACTTCATTCAAAAAGAAAAGTGGAAATTTGAGAAGGCCAGGTAGATCAAGAAAGCGCAGTACAAGAAGGAGAAATTTCTGAAGAACAACATTGTCACTATGACAACTGATGAACTTGTAAAAATCCAATCTGAAATCAAAACCCTCAGCGATGACTTCAAAGCCTACTATGCTGATTGGCAAGGAGCCAAAGTTAGATTTGTAAAGATAACTGAACAGTTCACTTCAAATGTTGCTACCCCAACGCAACAGGAAATTCCTCAGGCTGAAGCATCTGCTCAGCCGACTGAAGAACATGCCAACACCGCTGATGAAAATCAGGCTGCTGAAGAAAATGTGAGTTCCAGGGCTGATGACTGCACTCCAGCCGCTGAAGAAATTGCCAGGGCATCCACTTGTGGTGCGCCTGAAGAAACTGAAGAAATCAGGGCAACTGCATCAGTTGTGTCTGAAGAAAATCAACCAGATTCCTCAGCTGCTCCTGCACCACTTCAACTCCAATCCTTCCATCTGCATTAGATGTGAAGAAGACCAAGGCTGCAGAGCATGCTGCAGTGAAGAAAAGGAAAGCATCAACTGCTTCAGATTCTTCAGCTCCGAAGAAAATGAAGCCTATGACAAGTTCATTTGCACATCCGATTGATATTGTTCCCATCTCAACCAGGACATCAAAGGACCTTGTTCCTTTTGATGAAGAATATGTGATCCCCAGCGGATCTGATGAAGAAACTCATTCTGCTGCCTCGTCTGAACCCATGGATGAAGAAATTGAAGTGGATGCGATCCCTTCAACACCTATCATCTCCTCGCCTATGCCTCAATTCATAGTTGAAGAGGCTGGCGTTGAAGAAATGGAAGATGATGATGTGGACATTGGCTGCTCCACACCCGTCATCTGTGATGAATTCTGGGAAAGTCAGCATCCAAACTCTCCATTGTTCACTCCTCTACAGCAAATTCCTCAGTCCCCCACACAAACTGTTCACATGGGCTCTGAAGAAACTCATCCCACTACATCTGTCCATGAGGAAATTCCAGCCACTAGCGCTAATGAAACTGCTGTTGCTGCTCAACCAACTACGCAGACTGCCACTGAGGAGGAACCAGAAATTCCTCAGCTTGAAGAACCTGCGATTGAGATTCCTGAAGTCGTGATGCAACTCACTGACACTCCTCCACCGAAGCCAAAGGATCCATTCTCACGCAAGCAAAAGTTCAAGGCTGATGATTTCTTTGGCGAGCACATATTCTTCGAAGATTACAACCCATATGACTCTGCTCGCATTAGGAAGAGGCGTTTTTGGACTGCTAGTCAAGACAATTTCTATTCCTCAGTGCTGTTCAACAAGGAGAAGATTTTCTACCATGAGCATATTCCTCACGTGGATATGGAATCTCTGCCATGCTTCGCACCTGTCCTCAGTGTTCTTCACGACGCTGGGTAGCTCAACTTTTTCTATGACGTCTGTGATTGGAATGAGGAACCGATTCTTCAATTCTATGCAACGCTGCACATCACCGGAGATGCTGAAGATGTGAATTCATGGGTGCTGGACTGGATGTCTGAAAACACTCACTACACTGCACCAGCCTCTGAATTGCTTCGTGCTCTACCACTCAGTCCTCCCCTTGAAGAAGCTCGCTGCATCTACAGTGAACCTGAGCTCACACATCATTACATGCAGGTGCTGATGAAACCTTTGAAGCCAGGTCAAGCACCAACAACCAAATTCCTCGTGAAGGAATTGATGTACGTGCTCATAACTGTCTATCGTATTCTTACGAGGACAATCAGTCCTATCAAAGGCCACGACTCGTCTGATGAGGAAATTGTTGGCATCATGAAGAATCTGGTATTCAACATCGTTCATGGCATTCTTGTCAATTATCATGATTTCTTCATGAGGACTATGGCCAATGTTGCACTTTCTCCGTTTGAGCTGAAGCCTTATGTACCTTGGATCATGAGATTCCTCAGGACAAGGTCTTCACTCAACTACAAAGCTGATTTCCAGAATCATCTCAGCTACTTGCCCCCAATTGAAGTCCTCAAGCAGACATATTCCTCAGTTGATGGAAAGGGCAAGGCACCAGCTATAATTGATGAAGGCATTCGTCCATTGGATGGCCAGTTTCGCAAAGCTGCATCTTATTCCACCAATGATGACTCTGCCACACATGACTCTGCCAATGCACCTAAGTCCACTCCTCAAGCCACTGCTCCGCGCGTGATGACTGACCGTGAACTTCTGCTTAGTCTTCACCAGAAGGTGGATCGAAATCACAAATGAGTTAAGCGTCAGTTTGGTTCACTTCTTCTCAACATGACTGCCACACACAATGAAGTGAAGAAAAACCACTACTACCTCCATCAAGTCTTTGGTCGCACCTGGGCAATCCTGTCACATCTGTATGGTGAATAAGATCTGAAGAACATGGGTCTTAATGAAGATTTTGACTGGTCTGCACCTCCACCGAAGAAATTCAAGAAGGTCAAGGTTCCTTCTCTGGTGGCCAGCTCATATTCTTCATCGGGCGACACTGATGAACATGAAGATTTGGACGACACTGCGACAGGCCCTACATCAACAAATGACCCCAACAACGTTGGCGCTCCTTCATTAACATGATTATCTTCAGGGGCGTTAGTCCTCATTTTCGATCCTTTTGGTCATTCGATGACAAAGGGGGAGAAATATGAGTTAGTCTTCAAGCGGGTCTACTATATGGGCATTTTTTTGCTAAGTTACGACTCTCGTTCTTCTGAAACTTTATTGGATCGAGTTGTAATCTTAAACCCGATGGTGCTCTGATACTTTTGATGCACTGTGCTCTGATACTCTTGATGCACTATTCTGCATGCTTATTCCTTATTAATATTATTGCAGGCATGCTGAATTTCATCAGGCACCATATTTCATCATGCATTTCAAATTCTTCATATTATATGTTAAATGCGTGTATGAATTACAAGATATAGGGGGAGATCTCCATGATTCAATTCTTCAAGTGTGCATTGCTTCAAAAGAAAATTCCTCACTATGCACATCTTCAGGGGGAGTTCTTCTATATCTTGCAATCAAATTCCTCAATATCAGTATTTACACTCCATATGTTTATCCCCGTTGAAAACTTAACCTATATTGTCATCAATCACCAAAAAGGGGGAGATTGTAAGTGCATCTAGCGCCCCTTAGTGATTTTGGTGTATTGAAGACTTATAGGTTAAGGGACTAATGCGTGTGTGAGTGTACACAGGTCTATAAGTCTATGAGGAGTTTGATATTTACAGGAAAAGTCGACTCCTAAAAATGAATATCATCGACTGAAGATTTTGGTATTTCTGAAGACTTTCATGAAGACTTTGAAAGTGAAGAAATTGGTGTGTCCGTGAAGACTTGATATTCATGCGAGAAATATGAAGCTTGAAGACTTTCGTTTTCATAGTTTTGTTTTTCTCCTTCTTGAGTCATAGGAAACACCGTACTGTTAAAGGGGGTGGAGGAAATACTAAGGAAAAATTTCCATGTGATGCTCAACTCAAATCCTACACCTACCAATCCCTTCGAGTGAAGCCATTGGAAATCTCATACAGTTCAGTCAATTTCTTCAGTGACAGAGACAAAGTTCTTCTGGTCTCTGAGGAATTTGTCCTGACTGAGGAGTTAGGAATTCGCCAGTGCGGATTGCCTACACAGTGAGGAACATGATAGCCCTGAGGATTTTGCTACTCAAAATTCTGACTGTTGCTGTGCTATGCGCCAGCTGTCCCAAAATATCTATCCACCTAACGGTCATATCATTGAAGGGCATTTATGTCTTATCATGTCGGGCTGCTCCCTAGGCTATAAATAGCCGCCCCTACAACCACTAGCTGATTGGCTGCTCCGAGAGAAACTGACACTTATCATTTGAGAGCAACCCATCCTCCGAGGACTTTGAGCGAAAATCATCAAGTGAGGAAAAACCAAAAACCCAAAACCCAAACACCTACAAACCCCAAGTGATTGAGCATCACTGAAGAGATTGATCCTGAGTGGATCCTACGCTTGTTACCTGTGCTTCTTCTAGACGGTTAGGTGTCATGGTCTATAACATCCAAGAGGAATAGTGGATCACCGAGTGACCAAGTTTGTGAAGGTTTAGAAGTCGCCTGAAGACTTACCACGAGTGATTGGACGAGGTCTGTGTGACCTTAGTTCAAGGAGAATACGGTGAGGACTGGGTGTCTTGGACTAAGTGTCCTTGACTGGGTGTCCGGGACTGTGTGTCCTCGAGTTTAAATACTCAGCCGCTCCAACCAGACGTACAACTGAGACAACATTTGGAACTGGTCTACCAAATCATTGTCTTCACCGAGCTTACTGGTTTTATTTCCTCAACTCTTTCATTTCCTCATAGCTGTGTTGTATGTTTGTTCATATCTGTGTTTGAAGACTTTGACTGAAGACTTTCTCAATTTCCTCAGTTCAATTTCTTCAGTCTGTTTGCCTTCATCCTGAGTTATCCTGTGATTACGCTTCCTATACTATGTGCCTGTCTTCATTTCATCATGATGACTATGCTTGTATTCTGTTGTGTTTACTTTTGAGTACTTATTCCGCTGCTAGTAGTTCTTCGCTAAGGAATTTCCTCACCAGCAAATTCCTCAGTGAAGAATTTCATAAAAATCGCCTATTCACCCCCCTCTAGTCGATATAACGCACTTTCAGTGGTCGATCCATAGTGCTGATGTCTTCATTCCTATGCATCAATGCATCATGATGAGGTTGTCGTCCTTTCTTCAGGAACTCCACCGTACTTACGATAATGCTAAGGGGTAACTTCGGAAGAATGGGCCTCTACAAGTTTGCTCAGCCGGTAGATAACACCAGGGAAGGTGGCGGAAAGTAACTCTTGAATTGAAACTTAAGAAAACATCGAGAGCAAGTAAGATGGTGCAATAAGAAGTTTCGAGCGGATAGGCAATCGTTTATTGCCTGAAACAGAGTGTGAAGGGGTTCAAAGCAATAGGAATAAGTATTGTGTCCGATACCAGAATTGATCACTAGGAAGGTGGCTCGCAAATTACATACGAAACGAAGCGCAAGGGATAACTTCGAAACAGGGATGTACAGGAGAGTCAGGTTTCGATCCTGTGGAATTGTGGGTTATGGGCCCACCATGTGGTTACAAGTAGGAAGGTCGGTGACATCTTGTATGATCATGTAAGCCAGGCATGTCAGAGGATAGTCTGTCGGTTATGTCGGCAAGAACATCGGTACCAAGGGTGAGGGACGAAGAGAACCATTTTCCTGCTCGTTGAACGAGGTGGACCAGTAGGCAACGTTCTCGTCCATCGGTGGTTACCAGAATGTCATTGATACGTCTCCAACGTATCTATAATTTTTGATTGTTCCATGCTATTATATTATCAACTTTGGATGTTTATGGGCTTTATTATGCACTTTTATATTATTTTTGGGACCAACCTATTAACCCAGAGCCCAGTGCCAGTTTCTGTTTTTTCCTTGTTTTAGGGTTTCGAAGAAAAGGAAAACCAAACGGAGTCCAATTGACCTGAAACTTCACGGAACCCATTTTTGGAAGGAAAGAAGCCCAGAAGACTTGAACTGCACGTAAGGGAAGCTTCGAGGAGGCCACGAGGTAGGGGGCACACCCTCCACCCTCGTGGGCCCCTCGTGGCTCCCCTGACGTATCTCTTTCACCCATATATACCCACGTACCCTAAAACTATTGAGGAGCACAATAGATCGGGAGTTCCGCCGCCAGAAGCCTCCGTAGCCACCGAAAGCCAATCTAGACCCGTTCCGGCACCCTGCCGGAGGGGGCAATCCCTCTCTGGTGGCCATCTTCATCATCCCGGTGCTCTCCATGACGAGGAGGGAGTAGTTCTCCCTCGGGGCTGAGGGTATGTACCAGTAGCTATGTGTTTGATCTCTCTTTCTCTCTCTCGTGTTCTTGATTTGGCACGATCTTGATGTATCGCGAGCTTTGCTATTATAGTTGGATCTTATGTTTCTCCTCCCCCTCTACTCTCTTGTAATTGATTGAGTTTCCCCTTTGAAGTTATCTTATCGGATTGAGTCTTTAAAGATTTGAGAACACTTGATGTATGTCTTGCCGTGCGTATCTGTGGTGATAATGGGATACCACGTGATTCACTTGATGTATGTTTTGGTGATCAACTTGCGGGTTCCGCCCATGAACCTATGCATAGGGGTTGGCACACGTTTTCATCATGATTCTCCGGTAGAAACTTTGGGCACTCTTTGAGGTTCTATGTGTTGGTTGAATAGATGAATCTGAGATTGTGTGACACATATCGTATAATCATACCCACGGATACTTGAGGTGACATTGGAGTATCTAGGTGACATTAGGGTTTTCATTGATTTGTGTCTTAAGGTGTTATTCTAGTACAAACTCTAGGGCTGTTTGTGACACTTATAGGAATAGCCCAACAGATTGATTGGAAAGAATAACTTTGAGGTGGTTTCGTACCCTACCATAATCTCTTCATTCGTTCTCCACTATTAGTAACTTTGGAGTGACTCTTTGTTGCATGTTGAGGGATAGTTATATGATCCAATTATGTTATTATTGCTGAGAGGACTTACACTAGTGAAAGTATGAACACTAGGCCTTATTTCCACGCATTGCAATACCGTTTACTCTTACTTTTATCATTAGTTACCTTGCTGTTTTTATATTTTCAGATTACAAAAACCTTTATCTACTATCCATATTGCACTTGTATCACCATCTCTTCGCCGAACTAGTGCACCTATACAATTTACCATTGTATTGGGTGTGTTGGGGACACAAGAGACTCTTTGTTATTTGGTTGCAGGGTTGCTTGAGAGAGACCATCTTCATCCTACGCCTCCTACGGATTGATAAACCTTAGGTCATCCACTTGAGGGAAATTTGCTACTGTCCTACAAACCTCTGCACTTGGAGGCCCAACAACGTCTATAAGAAGAAGGTTGTGTAGTAGACATCAAGCTCTTTTCTGGCACCGTTGCCGGGGAGGTTAGCGCTTGAAGGTATATCTTTAGATCTTGCAATCGAATCTTTTTGTTTCTTGTTTTATCACTAGTTTAGTTTATAAAAGGAAACTATAAAATATGGAATTGAGTTTACCTCATACGCTTCATCTTTTTAATATCTTTCGTGAGTATGATGGGAAGTAAAATTGTGCTCAAGTGCTAGAAGAAGAATGCATTAGAATGTTTGGCACTAAATATTTGAATGATGAGCATGATTGCAATGTTGTTAGTATGAATTCCTTGAATATCCATGATGCTAATGATATGCAAAGCCACAAGCTTGGGGAAGCTATGTTTGATGAAGATGATATTTTTTTGTCCCCCAAGTTTTGATGAGAAAATTTATTATGATGAAAGCATGCCTCCTATTTATGATAATTATATTTATGAAAGTGGATTTGGAGAGGTCATGACTTTATTTTGTGATGAATCCACTATTCCGGAAGAGGTTCCAATTGATTATGAGAACAAAGTTGCTATCTATGATGATTATTGTGATGACTTGTATTCTATAAAGAATAATGATGTCCATGAAAATTGTCATCATGATTTTAGTTTTCAATTGGATTATGCCTCACATGATAATTATTTTGTTGAGTTTGCTCCCACTATTATTCATGAGATGAATTTTGCATGTGTGGAGAGTAATAAAATTTCTATGCTTGTAGATCATGAAAAGAATTCTTTAGGTGATGGTTATATTGTCGAAGTCATTCATGATTCTACTGAAAATTATTATGAGGGAGGAACATATGCTTGTAGGAATTGCAATAATATCAAGTTTCCTCTCTATGTGCTTAAAGTTATGAAGTTATGCTTGTTGTACCTTCCTATGCAAGTTGATTCTTGTTCCCACAAGTTGTTTGCTCACAAAATCCCTATGCATAGGAAGTGGGTTATACTTAAATGTGCTAGTAATATTCTTCATGATGCTCTCCTTATATTTCAATTCTTATCTTTTATGTGAGCATCATTGAAATCATCATGCCTAGCTAGGGGCGTTAAACGATAGCGCTTGCTGGGAGGCAACCCAACTTTATTTTTGTTCCTTGCTTTTTGTTCCTGTTTAGTAATAAATAATTCATCTAGCCTCTGTTTATATGTGGTTTTATGCTTTTAATTAGTGTTTGTGCCAAGTAGAACCGTCGGGAAGACTTGGGGAAAGTCTTGTTAAGCTTGCTGTAAAAAACAGAAACTTTAGCACTCACGGGAACTGCTGCCATTTTTATTTGGAGAGTGTTATTTAGTTAATTATGTTTGCAGATGTTTTATAGATAAATTCCTCACGTCCAGCAATTTATTTGAGAATTTTATGAGTTCTGGAAGTATACGTTTGATCCAGATTACTACAGACTGTTCTGTTTTTGACAGATTCTGTCTTCGATGTGTTGTTTGCTTATTTTGATGAATCTATCAGAAGTATCGGAGGGTATGAACAATAGATAAGTTGGAATACAGTAGATATTATACCAATATTAATTTAGAATGAGTTCACAACAGTACCTAAGTGGTGATTTATTTTCTTATACTAACGGAGCTTACGCGTTTTCTGTTAAGTTTTGTGTTGTGAAGTTTTCAAGTTTTGGGTAATGATTCGATGGACTATGGAATAAGGAGTGCCAAGAGCCTAAGCTTGGGGATGCCCAAGGCAACCCAACATAATATTCAAGGACAACCAAGAGCCTAAGCTTGGGGATGCCCCGGAAGGCATCCCCTCTTTCGTCAACTTCCATCGGTAACTTTACTTGGAGCTATATTTTTATTTACCACATGATATGTGTTTTGCTTGGAGCGTCAATTTATTTTGTTAGGATTTTCTTGCTGTATTTAGAACAATGTTTTGCATCTTTTATTTCAATAAAAGTGGCATTGATAGCCTTTACAATGCCTATTTTACAAGTCTTCCTGTTGCTGTTTGAAAACAGAAAGTTTACCGCTGTTGCAATAATTCCCTAGAAAAGTCAGAATGTGATAAAATGTTGAAACCTTTTGCATATTAAGCTCTGATAAATTTAATACTGTGGGAATTTTCTTTGATAATTTTTGGAGTTAGGTAAGTATGAATCTAGCTGCATTCTTTACAGACTGTCCTGTTTAGGAAGATTGCTGTTATGCTTGCATTGTTTGCATATGTTTGTTTCTTTAATAATTCTATTTGAGGATAGGACTATTAAGTATGCAGAGGAATTTAGTATGCAATGTTGAATAATAATTTTTGTGATTTGCTAGAGTAGAGGATGATAAGGTTTTTCAATTGATTTGTACTAACTTATCTCACGAGTCCTTGTTGAGTTTTGTGTGGATGAAGCTTTTGAGATTTAGGGAGACCGTGATATGAGAGGAATTAAGGAGACACAAAAGCTCAAGGTTGGGGATGCCCAAGGCATCCCAAGATAATATTTCAAGAAGTGTCAAGCGTCTAAGCTTGGGGATGCCCCGGTTGGCATCCCACCTTTCTTCTTCCACAACTATCGGTTAGTTTCGGTTGATCCTAAGTTTTTGCTTCTTCACATGATGTCTGCCATTCTTAGAATGTCATTTTATTTTGCTTTGCTTGCTGCTTGAATAAATTACCAAGATCTGAAATTATTAAATGTTAGAGAGTATTCACATAGTTGCATAATTATTCAACTACTCATCGATCTTCACTTAAATCTGTCGGAGTAGTTTGTCATTTGCTCTAGTGCTTCACTTATATCTTTTAGAGCATGGTGGTAGTTTTATTTTATAGAAAGTAATGAACTCTCATGCGTCACTTATATTATTTTGAGAGTCCTAAACAGCATGGTAATTTGCTTTGGTTATGAAACTAATCCTAATATGATGGGCATCCAAGAGGGATATAATGAAAACTTTCATATAGAGTGCATTGAATACTATGAGAAGTTTGATACTTGATGATTGTTTTGAGATATGGAGATGGTGATATTAGAGTCATGCTAGTTGAGTAGTTGTGGATTTGATAAATACTTGTGTTGAAGTTTGTGATTCCCGTAGCATGCACGTATGGTGAACCGTTATGTGATGAAGTCGAAGCATGATTTATTTATTGATTGTCTTCCTTATGAGTGGCGGTCGGGGACGACCGATGGTCTTTTCCTACCAATCTATCCCCCTAGAAGCATGCACGTAGTACTTTGTTTCGATAACTAATAGATTTTTGCAATAAGTATGTGAGTTCTTTATGACTAATGTTGTGTCCATGGATTATACACACTCTCACCCTTCCACCATTGCTAGCCTCTCTAGTACCGCACAACTTTCGCCGGTACCATAAACCCACCATATACCTTCCTCAAAACAGCCACCATACCTACCTATTATGGCATTTCCATAGCCATTACGAGATATATTGCCATGCAACTTACCACCGTTCCGTTTATTATGACACGCTCCTTCATTGTCATATTGCTATGCATGATCATGTAGTTGACATTGTATTTGTGGGAAAGCCACCGTTCATAATTCTTTCATACATGTCACTCATGCATCATTGCACATCCCGGTACACCGCCGGAGGCATCCATATAGAGTCATATCTTGTTCTAAGTATCGAGTTGTAATTCTTGAGTTGTAAGTAAATAAAAGTGGCCATAAAAAAGAGAAAAGGCCCAAATAAAAAAATAGAAAAATAAAAAATGAGACAAAAAGAGAGAATGGACAATGCTACTATCCTTTTACCACACTTGTGCTTCAAAGTAGCACCATGATCTTCATGATAGAGAGTCTCCTATGTTGTCACTTTCATATACTAGTGGGAATCTTTCATTATAGAACTTGGCTTGTATATTCCAATGATGGTCTTCCTCAAAATGCCCTAGGTCTTCCTGAGCAAGCGAGTTGGATGCACACCCACTAGTTTCTTTTGTTGAGCTTTCATACATTTATAGCTCTAGTGCATCTGTTGCATGGCAATCCCTACTCACTCACATTGATATCTATTGATGGGCATCTCCATAGCTCGTTGATACGCCTAGTTGATGTGAGACTATCTTCTCCTTTTTGTCTTCTCACAACCACCATTCTATTCCACCTATAGTGCTATGTCCATAGCTCGCGCTCATGTATTGCGTAAAGATTGAAAAAGTTTGAGAACATCAAAAGTATGAAACAATGGCTTGGCTTGTTATCGGGGTTGTGCATGATTTAAATACTTTATGTGGTGAAGATGGAGCATAGCCAGACTATATGATTTTGTAGGGATAGCTTTCTTTGGCCATGTTATTTTGAGAAGACATGATTGCTTAGTTAGTATGCTTGAAGTATTATTATTTTTATGTCAATATTAAACTTTTGTCTTGAATCTTATGGATCTGAATATTCTTGCCACAATAAATAAAAATACATGAGGAATATGTTAGGTAGCATTCCACATCAAAAATTCTATTTTTATCGTTTACCTACTCGAGGACAAGCAGGAATTAAGCTTGGGGATGCTGATATGTCTCCAACGTATCTATAATTTTTTATTGTTGCATGCTATTATATTATCAACTTTGGATGTTTATGGGCTTTATTATGCACTTTTATATTAGTGGGACTAACCTATTAACCCAGAGCCCAGTGCCAATTTCTGTTTTTCCCTTGTTTTAGGGTTTCGAGGAAAAGGAAAACCAAACGGAGTCCAATTGACCTGAAACTTCACGAAACCCATTTTTGGAAGGAAAGAAGCCCAGAAGACTTGAAGTGCACGTAAGGGAAGCTTAGAGGAGGCCACGAGGTAGGGGGCGCGCCCTCCACCCTGGGAACGCCCTCCACCCTCGTGGGCCCCTCGTGGCTCCCCTGACGTATCTCTTTCACCCATATATACCCACGTACCCTAAAACTATCGAGGAGCACAATAGATCGGGAGTTCCACCGCCAGAAGCCTCCGTAGCCACCGAAAGCCAATCTAGACCCGTTCCGGCACCCTGCCGGAGGGGGCAATCCCTCTCCGGTGGCCATCTTCATCATCCTGGTGCTCTCCATGACGAGGAGGGAGTAGTTCTCCCTCGGGGTTGAGGGTATGTACCAGTAGCTATGTGTTTGATCTCTCTCTCTCTCTCTCGGGTTCTTGATTTGGCATGATCTTGATGTATCACGAGCTTTGATATTATAGTTGGATCTTATGTTTCTCCTCCCCTCTACTCTCTTGTAATGGATTGAGTTTCCCCTTTGAAGTTATCTTATTAGATTGCACTTGATGTATGTCTTGCCGTGCGTATCTGTGGTGACAATGGGATACCATGTGATTCACTTGATGTATGTTTTGGTGATCAACTTGCGAGTTCCGCCCATGAACCTATGCATAGGGGTTGGCACACGTTTTCGTCATGATTCTCCGGTAGAAACTTTGGGGCTCTCTTTGAGGTTCTAGGTGTTGGTTGAATAGATGAATCTGAGATTGTGTGACGCATATCGTATAATCATACCCACGGATACTTGAGGTGACATTGGAGTATCTAGGTGACATTAGGGTTTTGGTTGATTTGTGTCTTAAGGTGTTATTCTAGTACGAACTCTAGGGCTGTTTGTGACACTTATAGGAATAGCCCAACGGATTGATTGGAAAGAATAACTTTGAGGTGGTTTCGTACCCTACCATAATCTCTTCGTTCGTTCTCCGCTATTAGTGACTTTGGAGTGACTCTTTGTTGCATGTTGAGGGATAGTTATATGATCCAATTATGTTATTATTGTTGAGAGGACTTACACTAGTGAAAGTATAAATACTAGGCCTTATTTCCACGCATTGCAATACCATTTACGCTCACTTTTATCATTAGTTACCTTGCTGTTTTTATATTTTTAGATTACAAAAACCTTTATCTACTATCCATATTGCACTTGTATCACCATCTCTTCACCGAACTAGTGCACCTATACAATTTACCATTGTATTGGGTGTGTTGGGGACACAAGAGACTCTTTGTTATTTGGTTGCAGGGTTGCTTGAGACCATCTTCATCCTACGCCTCCTACGGATTGATAAACCTTAGGTCATCCACTTGAGGGAAATTTGCTACTGTCCTACAAACCTCTGCACTTGGAGGCCCAACAACGTCTACAAGAAGAAGGTTGTGTAGTAGACATCAGTCATCAACAAAAGTAACAGGGTCTTTCTGACAGAATTGTACACCGAGGTGTTTACAAAAGCAGGAGAATATTACTGCTTAGATCATATAGATCACAAGAAAGGTTAAACCAAACAATGGAAAGGAAGATATGATTATCAGAATTAAACAGAACAATGGAAAGGAAAATGTGTTTAAACACATATTTCAAGGTTATATCCTTCCCAAGGACATGCAGAGCATAATGTCCATGACAGGGTATAATGTAGAAAACTCTTTAGGTAGGGGAGATAATTTTCATGACATTACCCATACAACGGTGTTTGGATAATTGAGCAGGAAACATTTAGCATTGGGCTTTGAATGTTCTTGTTGAAAATTGGAGTACCATAGACATGCATCGAGATAGCATTGATATGGTCATCAGGTGAAGGTCAGACTTTGGAGACACAAAGGACCCATCAGGAACAGCTTGTAGAATAAGTCTTACAATTTCCTCATGGAAGAATGGCTAACCTTGCTAAAAAGGCAACTATAACAATAGGCCCTCCAGTCAGGTGTGCTAGGCATGACATCACCTTACCGGGTCATATGAGGACCAATGATATAACTCTCGAAAATACGTTCCAGCCATCATAACTGACCGAGATTCAGATCTGATTGGTGTCAGGATACCTCAGACTCAGGATGTCTTAGAAGAAAAAGGTGCAACACAAATTTGACGAGATGTCATTGTAAGACTCTCAGGAAATGAACTATGGAAGCGAGTCTCGAAACAAGAGTTCCTTATTAAACCAAGGAGAGGATGAGGAGGTGACTGATGAACTCAGCGACAATTCATCAAGATTTCCAAAAAGATCAAATGGTATAATGATGTATGCTCAAGGAACACATACACAATTTAACAATGATAGAAAGGTGCACCCTAAAATCTAGATTGGGTAGCACGGTCAATGTTTGAATGATGATTCAATAAGCAATAAACTTAGAATGAAACTATTGACCAATAACTTACAAGCACCAGGGTTGCTAGAAGTTTTGACTTCACACATCATAGTTAAATGGCTGTATCCCGGTTAGAAACAACACGGGGACCAAGATATGAATGGAGATGGCTAGAAATATTACTATATCAAGAATTATTAAGAGGTGGTGAAATTCTCACGACATTCTTGACATAAAAGATGGTAATACTCCAAGGCAAGGAAGAACAAATGTTGGATAGCAAGGATCACAAGGTACAACACAAAACATGAACAAGTTTGGTTTGGGGGGAATGCAAGAATTTTGTCGATGTTAATACCAATCATCGAGGGGAAAGGATGGTATTTCCCATCATGAATTTGATTCAAACTTGGAAGAAGACATATCATTGTTGATGATGAACACGAGACATTTGTCGAGAGATTTCCTGCAGATGTAATCGATCGGCGATGACATCAAGTCAAATGAATGATGAAGCGAAAACTTATTTGAACCATGGGTACGACACAAACTCGAAATCAAGCTTGATGTTCAATGCGAAATGATATGATGAGGCAGATCATTATAAGCTTAGCCCATCGTCGAAAATTTGCTCCAAGAAGAAAGGCCAGGTAGCATAGTTAAAATTTTGCACGATAATGATATAGCCAAACAGGCTAGGAATGACGTGATCAGGTACAATCTCGTACGTAAAGAAGATTACTAAGAGTTGTTGAACCGTAGTGCAGGCTTGGTTCGGTTATCAGTGTCTTTGAGTGTTTAATAACTTAGAGCCTGTGAAAAATTGGAATCGGTGAGAATGTAGTACTTGATGAAGAACTCATAAGAAGTTATGCAGTTCCATGATAATCTCGAGATACCAGGGGGTAATAATCGATGACAGATCAAAGTAGAGGTTGGACTAGGGTATTGTTCTGCAGGAGACAAGTGCTTCAACTTGTCCGGGAAATGGGACCAAGGAAGAATAATATGGTCGGAACCATAGCTGCAGGGGATCCAATTTAAGGATACCAAAAGAATTACCCAAATGATTAACTAATTTGCAAGAAGCTCCCATGATAAGTTCCACATCGGGTCCATGGGCATGAACACAAGTTCAAGGTCGACTCCCACTTCTTCAATGTATTACCTTCCATTCACCTCTCGCCTTTTGAAAATGTAATTAGTTATTGAAAGTTTTACCTGGTGCAATACCAGATAAGTATGACCCATGAAATCTCTCGGGTTCACATAGATTAAGGAAGGCATAGGTTCAACCCATCTGGGCATCATAGAAACATATACCACAAACTTCAGGAGTAAATAATACAAGCTTAGGAGCAGAGCATGGTTGACAAAATCAGGGGATACAATTTACCAAAGGTATTATGTATCCAAAGTAAAGCTCACAATGTTTAACGAATATGAAGGACAGTGTCGAACAAAATCCAACAAACGATCTGGTGGTCCTCAAGGGATCTGATGTGAGCATCGGTACTCAACCAGAGGAAGAAGGAATGCAAGGAGATCAGTTTGTAGAAACAACTGACTAACTCAATGTTCAAATGCAAAGGAATTATCAATTCCAAGACAAGGGATCAGAAGCAATGCTCTGATTAGGGATGGATAAGTTGAATAGACTTAGGGGTACAATCGATGGCAAAATTTGATTGGTCGAGATCCAGCTCATGTTTAAAATGACGTCTGAGTCGGAAGGATAAATTCCAGGGAACAACTGATGATTGTGTGCATTCACACACATGTTGAATCAAAAGGACCAGAATGAGAATCATAAAGGTTTTTAAAGTAAATTGCTAGACCAATGGAATTAACCGGAATGCAAGTATGCAAGAATTCCAAGAATAACAGGCTGTTGAGGATTTTCGAAAGATCAAATAGTATTTCGAAGTCTTTTGCAGAACGAAAGAACAATTGGGAGTGAGTGGATACTCGATAATTCCGAGGAATTATCCATAGGGGAATTTCTGTGGAAGGGAACTACAAGGCAGTGGTACAAGGGATTCTTAAACGTCGGAGAGCAATTCGATGCATCTTGTAACAACAAGAGAATCTCAAAGTAATTGTATGAACAACAAGTGTATGTCGTTATCCATATGGATATATCGGTAATAGGGAATTGAAAAGGCAGAGGTCACAAGGGTCCCGGGAATGATCGAAGAGTATCTTCAAAATCTTCTGGTGCAGTGGGCGATCATCTGTGATAAGGGGCTGATACGTCCATTTTGCATCATGCTTTTATATCGATATTTCTTGCATTATGGGTTGTTATTACACATTATGTCACAATACTTATGCCTATTCTCTCTTATTTTACAAGGTTTCAATAAAGAGGGAGAATGTCGGCAGCTGGGATTCTGAGCTGGAAAAGGAGCAAATATTAGAGACCTATTCTGCACAACTCCAAAAGTCCTGAAACTTCATGGAAGACGTTTTCAGAATATATAAAAAATACTCAACGGAAGAAGTTCACCGGGGGCCACACCCTGCCCACGAGGGTGGGGGGCGCGCCCCCTACCTCGTGGGCCCCCTGGTGGCCCTCCGATGGCCATCTTCTGCTATATGAAGTATTTCGATGGGAAAAAAATCATAAGCCATCTTCTCGGACGAAACTCCGCTGCCACGAGGCGGAACCTTGGCGGAACCTATCTAGGGCTCTGGCGGAGCTGTTCTGCCAGGGAAACTTCCCTCCGGGAGGGGAAATCATCGCCATCGTCATCACCAACGCTCCTCTCATCGGGAGAGGGCAATCTCCATCAACATCTTCATCAGTACCATCTCCTCTCAAAACCCTAGTTCATCTCTTGTATCCAATTCTTGTCTCCAAGTCCGGGATTGGTGCTAGTAGGTTGCTAGTAGTGTTAATTACTCCTTGTAGTTGATGCTAGTTGGTTTATTTGGTGGAAGATCATATGTTCAGATCCTATATGCATATTAATACCCCTCTGATTATGAACATGTTTATGCTTTGTGAGTAGTTACGTTTGTTCCTGAGGACATGGGAGAAGTCTTGCTATTAGTAGTCATGTGAATTTGGTATTCGTTTGATATTTTGATGAGATGTATGTTGTCATCCCTCTAGTGGTGTTATGTGAACATCGACTACATAACACTTCACCATTGTTTGGGCCTAGAGGAAGGCATTGGGGAGTAATAAGTAGATGATGGGTTGCTAGAGTGACAGAAGCTTAAACCCTAGTTTATGCGTTGCTTCGTAAGGGGCTGATTTGGATCCATATGTTTCATGCTATGGTTAGGTTTACCTTAATACTTTTGTTGTAGTTGTGGATGCTTGCAATAGAGGTTAATCATAAGTGGGATGCTTGTCCAAGTAAGGATAGTACCCAAGCACCGGTCCACCCACATATCAGATTATCAAAGTACCGAACGCGAATCGTATGAACGTGATGAAAACTAGCTTGACAATATTCCCATGTGTCCTCGGGAGCGATTTTCTCTATATAAGAGTTTGTCCAGGCTTGTCCTTTGCTACAAAAAGGATTGGGACACCTTGCTGCACTTTATTTACTTTTGTTACTTGTTGCTCATTACAAATTATCATATCACAAAACTATATGTTACCACTTATTTTAGTACTTGCAGAGAATACGTTGCTGGAAACCACTTATCATTTCCTTCTGCTCCTCGTTGGGTTCGACACTCTTACTTATCGAAAGGACTATGATAGATCCCCTATATTTGTGGGTCATCAAGACTCTTTTTTGGCACCATTTCCGGGCAGTGAAGCGCCTTTGGTAGGTGGAATTTGGTAAGGAAAAATTTATATAGTGTGCTGAAATTTACTGTCACTTGTTACTATGGAAAGTAATCCTCTGAGGGGCTTGTTCGGGGTATATTCACCCCGACCAGTAGAGCAAAGAGTTGCTCCTCAACCTACTGAACCTACTAAAAATGAAAATGTCTGCTTTGAAATTCCTTCGGGTATGATAGAAAAACTTCTAGCTAATCATTTTGTAGGAGATGGAACAAGGCATCCTGATGAGCACTTAATATATGTGGATGAAGTTTTTGGATTATTTAAGCTTGCAGGTGTACCCGGAGATGTTGTTAAGAAGAAGGTCTTCCCTTTATCTTTCAAGGGAGATGCATCGACATGGTATAGGCTATGTGATGATATGGGGTCTTGGAATTACAAACGATTGAAATTGGAATTTCATTAGAAGTTTTATCCTATGCATCTTGTTCATCGTGATCGCAATTATATATATAATTTTTGGCCTCGTGAAGGAGAAAGCATCACTCAAGCTTGGGGGAGGCTTAAATCAATGTTATATTCATGTCCCAATCATGAGCTCTCAAGAGAAATGATTATTCAAAATTTATATGCTCAATTTTCTGATAACAATCGCACCATGCTCGATACTTCTTGTGTTGGCTCTTTTATGATCAAGACTATTGAATTCAAATGGGATTTATTGGAAAGAATTAAACGCAACTTTGAAGATTGGGACCTCGATGAAGGTAAGGAGTCAGGTATGACACCTAAGTTTGATTGTGTTAAATCTTTTATGGATACCGATGTTTTCCGTAAATTTAGCACTAAATATGGACTTGACTCTGAGATAGTAGCTTCTTTCTGTGAATCTTTTGCTACTTATGTTGATCTCCCCAAGGAGAAGTGGTTTAAATATCATCCTCCCATAGAAGTAAAAGTAGCAACACCTATTAAAGTTGTAGAAAAGATTGTCACTTATAATGATCCTATTGTTCCTACTGCTTATGTTGAGAAACCACCTTTCCCTGTTAGGATAAAGGATCATGCTAAAGCTTCAACTGTGGTTCGTAAAAGCAATATTAAAACTTATACACCTCCTGAGCAAATTTAAGTTGAACCTGATATTGCTATTGTTAAAGATCTCTTGTCAGATAATATTGATGGGCATGTTATTTATTTCTGTGATGAAACTGCTATAATTGCTAAACCTTGTGCTAAAGATAAACCTAGACCTGTGGTAGGCATGCCTGTTATTTCTGTTAAAATAGGAGATCATTGTTATCATGGCTTATGTGATATGGGTGCTGATACGTCTCCAATGTATCTACTTTTCCAAACCCTTTTGCCCTTGTTTTGGACTCTAACTTGTGTGATTTGAATGAAACTAACCCGGACTAACGTTGTTTTCAGCAGAATTGCCACGATGTTGTTTTATGTGCAGAAAACAAAAGTTCTCAGAATGACCTGAAACTCCACGGAATACCTTACAATAAATAATAAAAAATCCTCGCCAAAGATGAAGACCAGTGGCCCACACCCTTCTCACGAGGGTGGGGGCGCGCCCCCCCTTGGGCGCGCCCCCCTACCTCGTGGGCCCCCCTGGAAACCCCCGACTCCAACTCCAACTCTATATAACTGCTTTCGGGGAGAAAGAAATAAGGGAGAAGAAATCATCGCGTTTTACGATACGGAGCCGCCGCCAAGCCCTAAAACCTCTCGGGAGGGCTGATCTGGAGTCCGTTCGGGGCTCCGGAGAGGGGGATTCGTCGCCGTTGTCATCATCAACCATCCTCCATCACCAATTTCATGATGCTCACCGCCGTGAGTGAGTAATTCCATCGTAGGCTTGTTGGACGGTGATGGGCTGGATGAGATTCACCATGTAATCGAGTTAGTTTTGTTAGGGTTTGATCCCTAGTATCCACTATTGAAAGGATCGATATGGTTGACTAGAGGGGGGGGGGGTGAATAGGCAACTAACACTTTTTAGCTTTTCTTTAACAATTTAAACTTTGCATCAAAGTAGGTTGTCTATATATGCAACTAGGTGAGAAACCTATATGATGCAACAGGGATAGGAACACAAGCAAGCAAGATATATGAAACAAATAAGCTTGCACAAGTAAAGGCACGAGATAACCAAGAGTGGAGACGGTGGAGACGAGGATGTGTTGCCGAAGTTCCTTCCCTTTGAGAGGAAGTACGTCTCCGTTGGAGCGGTGTGGAGGCACAATGCTCCCCAAGAAGCCACTAGGGCCACCGTATTCTCCTCACGCCCTCACACAATGCGAGATGCCGTGATTCCACTATTGGTGCCCTTGGAGGTAGCGACCAAACCTTTACAAACTAGGTTGGGGAAATCACCACAACTCAATTGGAGGCTCCCAACGACACCACGAAGCTTCACCATAATGGACTATGGCTTCGTGGTGACCTCAACCGTCTAGGATGCTCAAACACCCAAGAGTAACAAGATCCGCAAGGGATTAGTGGGGGGAATCAAATATCTCTTGGTGGAAGTGTAGATCGAGACCTTCTCAACCACTCCCGAGCAAATCAACAAGTTTGGTCGGCTAGGGAGTGAGATCGGGCGAAAATGGAGCTTAGAGCAATAATGGAGCTTGGGGGTGGAAGAGGTGAGTCAACGGGGAAGAAGGGGACCCCTTAAATAGGGTGGGATAAAGATCCAACCGTTACCCACCAACCAGCCCGCGGCTAGCGGTACTACCGCGCCTGGCCGCATGGTACTACCGCAAGGCCGCATGGTACTACTACTTGCAACCAAGCGGTACTACTGCACGACCGTGCGGTACTACCGTACCATCCCACGGTACTGCCGCAACCCTAGCGACAGAAAAGAAAAACAGACGCGCAGGAATTGGGGGCGGTACTTCTGCAAGCATGGTACTACCGCGCCCCCCATGCGGTACTACCGCGAGGCAAAAAACCCCCAGCCAGGGGGGAGGAAACTTCCGTGCCTACTTCCGCAAAGAAATGGAAGTAGCAAAAACCCGACACAGTAGTACCGCCGAGGGGCGGTACTACTGCCTGACTGCATAGCACGGTACTACCGCGCGGTGAAAACGGTACTACTGCGGTAGGTGCGGATGTAAAAAATTACATCCGCCCCTACTACCGCGAAGGGGCGGCACTAGCCTGGTGGGCAACGGTAGTGCGGCTCCATGGGAGCGGTACTACCGCGCCACCGTGCGGTACTACCGCAGATGCCTACGGTACTACCGCTTTCCTGGGAGCAGTACTACCGTGACCAACCACAGCAGCCAGACAAGGGAGGCAGGAAACAGGAGGAAGCTCCAAGGAAAAAAGGAGGGGACAAGAAGGAGACGTGTACGTGATGATTCTGTTAGGGAACGTTGCAGTAAACAAAAATTTTCCTACGGTTTCACCAAGATCCATCTATGAGTTCATCTAGCAACGAGTTCGGATTACATCTACATACCTTTGTAGATCACGCGCGGAAGCGCTCAAAGAACGGGGATGAGGAAGTCGTACTCGACGTGATCCAAATCACCGGAGATCCTAGCGCCAAACGGACGGCACCTCCGCGTTCAACAGACGTACGGTCAGCGTGACGTATCCTCCTTCTTGATCTAGCAAGGGGGAAGGAGAGGTTGATGAAGATCCAGCAACACGACGGCGTGGTGGTGGATGCAGCAGTTACCGCAGCAGGGCTTCACCGTTCTTCTGGGAGAGGGAGAGGTGTAGCTGGGGAGAGGGAGGCGCCAAGACTCAAGGGTGCGGCTGCCCCTCCCTCCCCCCCTTTATATAGGCCCCCTAGGGGGTGCGCCAGCCCTAGGAGATGGGATCTCCTAGGGGGGCGGCGGCCAAGGGGTGGAGTGCCCCCCAAGCCAGGTGGGGCGCCCCCCACCCTAGGGTTCCCAACCCTAGGCGCATGGGGTGGGCCAAGGGGGGCGCACCAGCCCACTATGGGCTGGTTCCCCTCCCAACTTTAGCCCATGGGGCCCTCCGGGATGGGTGGCCCCACCCGGTGGACCCCCGGGACCCTTCCGGTGGTCCCGGTACAATACCGGTGACCCCCGAAACTCTCCCGATGGCTGAAACTACACTTCCTATATATAATTCTTCACCTCCGGACCATTTCGGAACTCCTTGTGACATCCGGGATCTCATCCGGGACTCTGAACAACTTGCGGGTTACTGCATATTCATATCTCTACAACCCTAGCGTCACCGAACCTTAAGTGTGTAGACCCTACGGGTTCGGGAGACATGTAGACATGACCGAGACGGCTCTCGGTCAATAACCAACAGCGGGATCTGGATACCCATGTTGGCTCCCACATGCTCCTCGATGATCTCATCGGATGAACCATGATGTCGAGGATTCAAGCAACCCCGTATACAATTCCCTTTGTCAATCGGTACGTTACTTGCCCGAGATTCGATCGTCGGTATCCCAATACCTCGTTCAATCTCATTACCGGCAAGTCACTTTACTCGTACCGTAATGCATGATCCCATGACCAGAAACTTGGTCACTTTGAGCTTATTGTGATGATGCATTACCGAGTGGGCCCAGAGATACCTCTCCGTCATACGGAGTGACAAATCCCAGTCTTGATCCGTGTCAACCCAACAGACACTTTCGGAGATACCCGTAGTATACCTTTATAGTCACCCAGTTACGTTGTGATGTTTGGTACACCCAAAGCACTCCTACGGTATCCGGGAGTTACACGATCTCATGGTCTAAGGAAAAGATACTTGACATTGGAAAAACTCTAGCAAACGAACTATACGATCTTGTGCTATGTTTAGGATTGGGTCTTGTCCATCACATCATTCTCCTAATGATGTGATCTTGTTATCAATGACATCCAATGTCCATAGTCAGGAAACCATGACTATCTGTTGATCAACGAGCTAGTCAACTAGAGGCTTACTAGGGACATGTTGGTGTCTATGTATTCACACATGTATTACGATTTCCGTATAACACAATTATAGCATGAATAAAAGACAATTTTCATGAACAAGAAAATATAATAATAATCCTTTTATTATTGCCTCTATGGCATATTTCCAACAGTCTCCCACTTGCACTAGATTCAATAATCTAGTTACATTATGATGAATCGAACACCCATGGAATTCTGGTGTTGATCATGTTTTGCTCTAGGGAGAGGTTTAGTCAACGGATCTGCTACATTCAGGTCTGTATGTACTTTACAAATATCTATGTCTCCATCTTGAACATTTTCATGAATGGAGTTGAAGCGATGCTTGATGTGCGTGGTCTTATTGTGAAACCTGGGCTCCTTGGCAAGTGGAATAGCTCCAGTGTTGTCACAGAAGAGTTTGATCGGCCCCGACGCATTGGGTATGACTCCTAGGTCGGTGATGAACTCCTTCACCCAAATTGCTTCATGCGCTGCCTCCGAGGCTGCAATGTACTCCGCTTCACATGTAGATCCCGCCACGACGCTCTGCTTGCAACTGCACCAGCTTACTGCCCCACCATTCAAAATATACACGTATCCGGTTTGTGACTTAGAGTCATCCAGATCTGAGTCGAAGCTAGCATCGACGTAACCCTTTACGAAGAGCTCTTCGTCACCTCCATAAACGAGAAACATTTCCTTAGTCCTTTTCAGGTACTTCAGGATATTCTTGACCGCTGTCCAGTGTTCCTTGCCGGGATTACTTTGGTACCTACCTACCAAACTTACGGCAAGGTTTACATCAGGTCTGGTACACATCATGGCATACATAATAGACCCTATGGCTGAGGCATAGGGGATGACACTCATCTCTTCTATATCTTCTGTCGTGGTCGGACATTGAGCTGAGCTCAATTTCACACCTTGCAACACATGCAAGAACCCCTTCTTAGACTGATCCATATTGAACTTCTTCAATATCTTATCAAGGTATGTGCTTTGTGAAAGACCTATGAGGCGTCTTGATCTATCTCTATAGATCTTGATGCCTAATATATAAGCAGCTTCTCCAAGGTCCTTCATTGAAAAACTCTTATTCAAGTAGGCCTTAATGCTGTCCAAAAGCTCTATATCATTTCCCATCAAAAGTATGTCATCTACATATAATATGAGAAATGCTACAGAGCTCCCACTCACTTTCTTGTAAATGCAGGCTTCTCCATAAGTCTGCATAAACCCAAATGCTTTGATCATCTCATCAAAGCGAATGTTCCAACTCCAAGATGCTTGCACCAGCCCATAAATCGAGCGTTGGAGCTTGCACACCTTGTCAGCATTTTTAGGATCGACAAAACCTTCCGGCTGCATCATATACAATTCTTCCTTAAGGAAACCATTAAGGAATGCTGTTTTGATGCCATTTGCCATATCTCATAATCATAGAATGCGGCAATTGCTAACATGATTCGGACGGACTTCAGCTTCGCTACCGGTGAGAAAGTCTCATCGTAGTCAACCCCTTGAACTTGTCGATAACCCTTAGCGACAAGCCAAGCTTTATAGATGGTCACATTACCATCCGCGTCTGTCTTCTTCTTAAAGATCCATTTATTTTCTATGGCTTGCCGCTCAATGGGCAAGTCAGTCAAAGTCCATACTTCATTTTCATACATGGATCCTATCTCGGATTTCATGGCTTCCAGCCATTTGTCGGAATTCGGGCCCGCCATCGCTTCTTCATAGTTCGAAGGTTCACCGTTGTCTAACAACATGATTTCCAAGACATGGTTGCCGTACCATTCTGGTGCGGAACGTGTCCTTGTGGACCTTCGAATTTCAGTAGGAGCTTGATCAGAAGTATCTTGATCATCATCATTAACTTCCTCTCTAATTGGTGCAGGCACCTAAGGAACATTTTCTTGAGTTGCACCATTTTCCGGTTCAAGAGGTAATACTTCATCAAGTTCTACTTTCCTCCCACTTACTTCTTTCGAGAGAAACTCCTTCTCTAGAAAGGATCCATTCTTGGCAACAAAGATCTTGCCTTCGGATCTGAGGTAGAAGGTATACCCAATAGTTTCTTTAGGGTATCCTATGAAGACGCATTTTTCAGACTTGGGTTCGAGCTTTTCAGGTTGAAGTTTCTTGACATAAGCATCGCATCCCCAAACTTTTAGAAACGACAGCTTAGGTTTCTTCCCAAACCATAATTCATACGGTGTCGTCTCAACGGATTTTGACGGAGCCCTATTTAAAGTGAATGCGGCAGTCTCTAAAGCATAGCCCCAAAAAGATAGCGGTAAATCGGTAAGAGACATCATAGATCGCACCATATCTAATAGAGTGCGATTACGGTGTTCAGACACACCATTACGCTGAGGTGTTCTAGGCGGCGTCAGTTGTGAAACTATTCCACATTTTCTTAAGTGTGTGCCAAACTCGTGACTCAAGTATTCTCCTCCACGATCTGATCGCAAGAACTTGATTTTCCTGTCACGTTGATTCTCAACCTCACTCTGAAATTCCTTGAACTTTTCAAAGGTCTCAGACTTGTGTTTCATTAAATAGACATACCCATATCTACTCAAGTCATTAGTGAGGGTGAGAACATAACGATAGCCACCGCGAGCCTCAACACTCATTGGACCGCACACATCAGTATGTATGATTTCCAATAAGTTGGTTGCTCGCTCCATTGTTCCTGAGAACGGAGTCTTCGTCATTTTACCCATGAGGCATGGTTCGCATGTGTCAAATGATTCGTAATCAAGAGACTCTAAAAGTCCATCTGCATGGAGCTTCTTCATGCGTTTGACACCTATGTGACCAAGGCGGCAGTGCCACAAGTATGTGGGACTATCATTATCAACCTTACATCTTTTGGTACTCACACTATGAATATGTGTAGCATTACGCTCGAGATTCATTAAGAATAAACCATTCACCATCGGAGCATGACCATAAAACATTTCTCTCATATAAATAGAACAACCATTATTCTCGGATTTAAATGAGTAGCCATCTCGAATTAAACGAGATCCTGATACAATGTTCATGCTCAAAGCTGGCACTAAATAACAATTATTGAGGTTTAAAACTAACCCCGTAGGTAAATGTAGAGGCAGCGTGCCGACGGCGATCACATCGACCTTGGAACCATTCCCGACGCGCATCGTCACCTCGTCCTTCGCCAGTCTCCGCTTATTCCGCAGCTCCTGCTTTGAGTTACAAATGTGAGCAACCGCACCGGTATCAAATACCCAGGAGCTACTACGAGTACTGGTAAGGTACACATCAATTACATGTATATCACATATACCTTTCGTGATGCCAGCCTTCCCTTCCGCTAAGTATTTGGGGCAGTTCCGCTTCCAGTGACCACTTCCCTTGCAATAAAAACACTCAGTCTCGGGCTTGGGTCCATTCTTTGGCTTCTTCCCGGCAGCTTGCTTGCCGGGCGTGGCAACTCCCTTGCCGTCCTTCTTGAAGTTCTTCTTACCCTTGCCTTTCTTGAACTTAGTGGTTTTATTCACCATCAACACTTGATGTTCCTTTTTGACTTCTACCTCTACTGATTTCAGCATTGCAAATACTTCAGGAATGGTCTTTTCCATCCCCTGCATATTGAAGTTCATCACAAAGCTCTTGTAGCTCGGTGGAAGCGACTGAAGGATTCTGTCAATGACCGCATCATTCGGGAGATTAACTCCCAGCTGAGTCAAGCGGTTATGTAACCCAGACATAGTGAGTATGTGCTCACTGATAGAACTGTTTTCCTCCATCTTACAGATGAAGAACTTGTCGGAGACTTCATATCTCTCGACCCGGGCATGAGCTTGAAAAACCATTTTCAGCTCTTCGAACATCTCATATGCTCCGTGTCTCTCAAAACGCTTTTGGAGCCCCGGCTCTAAGCTGTAAAGCATGCCGCACTGAATGAGGGAGTAATCATCGGTACGTGTCTGCCAAGCGTTCATAATGTCTTGTTCCGCAGGGAGAACAGGTGCGTCACCTAGCGGTGCTTCTAGGACATAATCTTTCTTTGCAGCTATGAGGATGATCCTCAGGTTCCATACCCAGTCCGTATAATTGCTGCCATCGTCTTTCAGCTTGGTTTTCTCTAGGAACGCGTTGAAGTTGAGGACAACATTGGCCATTTGATCTACAAGACATATTGTAAATATTTTAGACTAAGTTCATAATAATTAAGTTCATCTATTTAATGAACTCCCACTCAGATAGACATCCCTCCAGTCATCTAAGTATAACATGATCCGAGTTAACTAGGCCGTGTCCGATCATCACGTGAGACGGACTAGTCAACATCGGTGAACATCTTCATGTTGATCGTATCTTCTATACGACTCATGCTCGACCTTTCGGTCTTCTGTGTTCCGAGGCCATGTCTGTACATGCTAGGCTCGTCAAGTCAACCTAAGTGTTTGCATGTGTAAATCTATCTTACACCCGTTGTATGTGAACGTTGGAATCTATCACACCCGATCATCACGTGGTGCTTCGAAACAACAAAATGTCGCAACGGTGCACAGTTAGGGGGAACACTTTCTTGAAATTATTATGAGGGATCATCTTATTTACTACCGCCGTTCTAAGTAAACAAGATGCAAAAACATGATAAACATCACATGTAATCAAATAATAATAGTGACATGATATGGCCAATATCACATAGCTCCTTTGATCTCCATCTTGGGGCTCCATGATCATCTTGTCACCGGCATGACACCATGATTTCCATCATCATGATCTCCATCATCGTGTCTCCATGAAGTTGATCGCCAACTATTACTTCTACTACTATGGCTAACACGTTTAGCAATAAAGTAAAGTAATTTACAAGGCGTTTCTCAATGACACGCAGGTCATACAAAAAAAAATAAAGACAACTCCTATGGCTCCTGCCGGTTGTCATACTCATCGACATGCAATTCGTGATTCCTATTACAATAGCATGAACATCTCATACATCACATATATATCATTCATCATTCATCACAACTTTGGCCATATCACATCACAAAACACTTGCTGCAAAAACAAGTTAGACGTCCTCTAATTGTTGTTGCAAGTTTTACGTGGCTGCAATAGGGTTCTAGCAAGAACGTATTCTTACCTACGTGAAAGCCACAACGTGATTTGTCAACTTCTATTTACCCTTCATAAGGACCCTTTTCACCGAATCCGCTCCAACTAAAGTGGGAGAGACAGACACCCGCCAGCCACCTTATGCAACTAGTGCATGTTAGTCGGTGGAACCGGTCTCACGTAAGCGTACGTGTAAGGTTGGTCCGGGCCGCTTCATCCCACAATACCGCTGAAGCAAAATAAGACTAGTAGCGGCAAGAAAGTTGACAACATCTACGCCCACAACAAATTGTGTTCTACTCGTGCAAAGAGAACTATGCATAGACGTAGCTCATGATGCCACTGTTGGGGAACGTTGCAGAAAACAAAAATTTTCCTACGGTTTCACCAAGATCCATCTATGAGTTCATCTAGCAATGAGTGATCGGATTACATCTACATATCTTTGTACATCACGCGCGGAAGCGTTCAAAGAACGGGGATGAGGAAGTCGTACTCGACATGATCCAAATCACCGGAGATCCTAGCGCCGAACGGACGGCACCTCCGCGTTCAACACACGTACGGTCAGCGTGACGTCTCCTCCTTCTTGATCCAGCAAGGGGGAAGGAGAGGTTGATGAAGATCCAGCAGCACGACGGCGTGGTGGTGGATGCAGCAGTCACCGCAGCAGGGCTTCGCCGTTCTTCCGTGAGAAGGAGAGGTGTAGCTGGGGAGAGGGAGGCGCCAAGACTCAAGGGTGCGGCTGCCCCTCCCTCCCGCCCTTTATATAGGCCCCCTAGGGGGTGTGCCGGCCCTAGGAGATGGGATCTCCTAGGGGGGCGGCGGCCAAGGGGTGGACTGCCCCCCAAGCCAGGTGGGGCGCCCCCCACCCTAGGGTTCCCAACCCTAGGCGCATGGGGTGGGCCAAGGGGGGTGCACCAGCCCACTATGGGCTGGTTCCCCTCCCCACTTTAGCCCATGGGGCCCTCCGGGATGGGTGGCCCCACCCGGTGGACCCCCGGGACCCTTCCGGTGGTCCCGGTACAATACCGGTGACCCCCGAAACTCTCCCGATGGCCGAAACTGCACTTCCTATATATAATTCTTCACCTCGGACCATTCCGAAACTCCTCGTGACGTCCGGGATCTCATCCGGGACTCCGAACAACTTTCGGATTACTGCATATTCATATCTCTACAACCCTAGCGTCACCGAACCTTAAGTGCGTAGACCCTACGGGTTCAGGAGACATGTAGACATGACCGAGATGGCTCTCGGTCAATAACCAACAGCGGGATCTGGATACCCATGTTGGCTCCCACTTGCTCCTCATGATCTCATCGGATGAACCACGATGTCGAGGATTCAAGCAACCCCGTATACAATTCCCTTTGTCAATCGGTACGTTACTTGCCCGAGATTCGATCGTCGGTATCCCAATACCTCGTTCAATCTCGTTACCGGCAAGTCACTTTACTCATACCGTAATGCATGATCCTGTGACCAGACACTTGGTCACTTTGAGCTCATTGTGATGATGCATTACCGAGTGGGCCCAGAGATACCTCTCTGTCATACGGAGTGACAAATCCCAGTCTTGATCCGTGTCAACCCAACAAACACTTTCGGAGATACCCGTAGTATACCTTTATAGTCACCCAGTTACGTTGTGACGTTTGGTACACCCAAAGCACTCCTACGGTATCCGGGAGTTACACGATCTCATGGTCTAAGGAAAAGATACTTGACATTGGAAAAACTCTAGCAAACGAACTATACGATCTTGTGTTATGTTTAGGATTGGGTCTTGTCCATCACATCATTCTCCTAATGATGTGATCTCGTTATCAATGACATCCAATGTCCATAGTCAGGAAACCATGACTATCTGTTGATCAACGAGCTAGTCAACTAGAGGCTTACTAGGGACATGTTGGTGTCTATGTATTCACACATGTATTACGATTTCCGGATAACACAATTATAGCATGAATAAAAGACAATTATCATGAACAAGAAAATATAATAATAATCCTTTTATTATTGCCTCTAGGGCATATTTCCAACAGATTCCACCCAAACCATTCCAACGCGGACCCCCTCTTAATAGTACGCTTTCCTACGACTCAAATCCACCAAAAAGAAATGTAGAAAAGACGCCGTCTCCATCAGTCTTCGAGGGGCACCCAACCGTCTTGTGCCTAGCAATGAAGTGTCTGGAATACTCAAGGGACACGATTAGTCCGTAAATGTGTTGTCATCAATCACCAAAACACTTAGGGATAAATATGCCCTTACAATCTCCCCCTTTTTGGTGGATTGATGACAATACGGGATTTGCACAAGGAAAATAATATTAAGTAAATGCAAACCCCTCCTCTCTAGAATATAGACGGGCTCCCTAGATGTGTGCCACCTGGATGAGTGCTTTGGACTGCACGGCACATGAATACTAGGATCAAAGCTCTCCCTATATTATAGAGACAAGGCATATCTATCACTAGACAAGATAGCACAAACATAGGTTAACTACGATAGATAAAGTGCATATGTCTTACACCATATGAGGAAAGGTCTCGAAAGCACAAACCAAACAAGAGCAAACAAGCACAAACAAGGTCCAAAAGATAAAGCAAATAAATGCACCAAGCAGGACACAATGCAAATCCCTACACTCTCTCCCCCTTTGGCAATGAGATGCCAAAAAGGCAGAGAGGACACCTACACACACAGGGTGGATCAGGCAGAGAAGTCGTCCCACTGCTCCTCGTGCTCCTCGTCAGACTCAGCGGCGGGGATAGTCTCCTCGAAGTCATCCTCTGAACTAGTCCACTTGTATCCCTGCTTTGACATCCAGGCAGCCTCAGGTGTGATGACGTCCTCAGACCCGCCAGACACATCCTCTCCAAAGAGCCTCATAACCTTCTTGTCACGGCGGCGACTCTCCTTGTCTGCCACGTGAGCCCTGTACCGTCCCTTTGCCTGCATGAAGAAGAGAGTCTTCATCTTGTCCTTTAGCTTCTTGGCCCATGACGGCTCAGAGGAAGGAGTGGTGGACCTAGCAGCACGGTCCTCAGCAACATTCTCAGCAGCAGCCTCCTCCTCACCAGCAGCCCTCCTAGCAGAAGAGGCCTTAGCACGGGTAGTGGTGTTGGCCCAGTTGGGCTTGACGTGGAGGCTGATGGACTCATGGCGAATCCAGTCTGGAGCAAGGAACTCATCACCAGGGTACATCTTCTCCCAAGTGGTGGAGAGCAGCCGAAACAGGTACGGTCCATAGATAGGTACCTTGCGAGTGAACACCGCAAACCGAATCTCACACACCATGATGTGTGAGACATCAAGTGGCTGAGTCTGAGAAGAACATGCCTCTGCACACAGGAGCAACATGTCCACTAGATATGCATGGACCTTGTCCTTGTCGCCAATGCGTGGGAACAGAGTGTTGCAGAAGATGCGATGCATGATATCCAGAAAGGAGTTCAACACCCAAGTTGACTTGCCATTGGGGAGCACCTTCTCCACAAGGAAAGGCTGAAGCAGGTTCTTGTTGGCAGACTCAGAGTTGGCATGGGGGCGAACACCAACGGGGGTGTGAAGCCCGTCATCAGGAATGTGCAGCAGATCCATGAACTCTTTCCATGTAGCAGACAACTGACGGCCGTTGGTCATCCAGGTCATCCTCCACTCCTCCCCGGGATGAAAGTACACTGAGGCAAAGAACTGACAGATGAGCTCAGGGTCATAGTCAAGGTGAAAGGAGATCACCAGCTCAATAGCAAACTGCTCCACCAAGTCCAGAGCCTCTCCAAAATAGTCACAAAACTTGTCCTTCCGCATGTGATGCATGTCTATCCACTTGACATCCATGAAGGTATTCTGCTTGCTCTTGATCACATCCAGATAGATGAGAACCTGTTGCTTGTTCCAGAACATCTCGGTGCCTCTGAGCACAGCCCGAGGAGTCACATAGGGATTGATCCTCCAGCGTTCGACATACTCTGAGACAGAAATCTCGTCCATGCCCTTAGCAGGTTCCTTTTGCTTGCTGGTAGTGGTCTTGACATTGCGCTTGGGGGCATTGGAGCCCTCTAGGGCTTCATCTTGGGGGTTGCGCAGACGCTTGGAGCCAGTGTCACGACTGGAATTGGAACGACGAGAGCCACCACCTGAGACACAAAAACGCAAAACACCCACAACCACCAAGAGGGATTAATGCAAAGACCACAACAAAGCAAGAGAAACAAGCAGAAAGCACACATGATAAATGCCTAGAGAGAGATTTGATCCCTATGGTAGTACTGCCAAGTGCTGCGAAGCTAAGATAGTAGTACTGGTCTTAGACGCGGTAGTACCGTGCAAGGTCACGGTAGTACCGGGTCTAGGAGCGGTAGTACGACCTTAGCGCCTCAGCTAGCGCGGTAGTACCACGTCTGCTGAGCGGTAGTACCGCACAAGCTAGCACGGTAGTACCGCACCTGACGGGCGGTAGTACAGCACATCAGACACGGTAGTACCTCACCACGTCAGATCTGAACACGTTCAAATCTGAGAAAAGCCTGCGAAACCGCGGCGGTACTACGGTTGGACAAAGCTACCAAAAGACAGCAAATCAAGTATGATTCCTACGCATCACGACTCTCCTACATCCTACTCTTGCATAGATTTGGCCTAAAATCTCAAGAACAACAAGTTTCTCCCCAAAAACCTAGAAGCAAGAGAACAACCAAGAAAAAGAGGGATTTGGGGAAAAACCTTGGTCCATGGCAAGAGGAAGTGGTGGGGAACGATCCCACCGGTCGGAATCCGAGGAGAGTGGCCGGAGACGGAGATCCGGTGAGGGCCTCTGGCGCCGTTCTTGAGCGAGAGAGAGAGAGACGTGGGGAGAGAGACAAATGAATGGGTATGGGGAGTTGGAACTCCCCTGCCCGAGTCATAACCCCCACGCTCCCTCGATGGCGCGGTAGTACCGTGCCCCAACGCGGTAGTACCGCCCGGCGCGGTACTTCCGAAGTACCGCACCTGAGCGGTAGTACCATGCTGTGGCGCGGTAGTACCGCGGCCAGCCGCGGTAGTACCGTGGGCTCAAGAAGATGCACGTTTCGAGCACACGAAAAACAGGGTCTTTGCACAAACACTCTGAGCCAACACGACACCACAAGACCACGCTACACACAAAGCCAGAAAGGTACATGACAAACGAAACAACCACGAGACACCACCTCTCCAAAGAGAGGGCGGTGGCCGTAGCCACCTATGTTTGAGTCAATTGGTATGGCACCGCGAAGAATTATCCTTGGGTCCATGACCAAAACTCGTCTTTGAAGCACAAGTACCATCAAACATGGCTAATGTGAAGGACTTGATCAATTTATGCATAATGGGGGGAGGGAGAGTTCATTGAGAGAACATCACTCCCCCTATGTCCATGCCTACATCTAAACAGGACAACACGTTGAGTATGGTGGGGTGTGCAAGGGTTCAAGCAACATTGCTCGAATCAATTATATTTAGCTCATGCCTTAACTCGCGAAATCTTGCTTCATCCAAGGGCTTCGTGAAGATATCTGCAGGGTTATCATGAGTGTTGATATAGTTGAGCTCGATCTCTCCTCTCCTGATGTGATCCCGGATGAAGTGATAACGGATCTCAATATGCTTCATCTTGAAGTGTTGCACCAGGTTGAGAGAGATCTTGATGGCACTTTCATTGTCACACCAAAGAGGCACTTTGTCACAAATGACACAATAATCCTTTAAAGTTTGCTCATCCATAAGAGTTGTGCACAACAACTACCGGCCACCACATACTCCGCTTCGGTGGACGAGAGAGACACACAACTTTGCTTTTTGGAAGACCAACTTACCAAAGAGCAACCAAGGAATTGGCACCCTCCGGAAGTGGACTTCCTATCCACTTTGTCTCCCGCCCAATCGGAATCTGAATACCCTACAAGCTTGAAGTTTGCTCCTCCTGGATACCATAGGCCAAAGTTTGGGGTGTGAGCCAAATATCGAAAGATTCATTTGACCGTCACATAGTGACTTTCCTTAGGTGCGGCTTGAAAACGTGCACAAATTCCCACACTCAACATGATATCCGGTCTAGATGCACAAAGGTAAAGCAAGGAACCTATCATGGAGCGATATACCTTTTGATCCACCGCTTTACCATTGGGATCTATGTCAAGTTGGCACTTGGTGGGCATGGGAGTGGAAGCCGGCTTGACATCACTTAGCTTGAACCTTTTGAGCAAGTCTTGAGTATATTTGGCTTGATTGATGAAGGTTCCTTCTCTTCTTTGCTTCACTTCGAACCCTAGAAAGAACTTCAACTCTCCCATGGAAGACATCTCGAACTTTGAGGTCATGAGAGCGGTAAATTCCTCATTGAAAGCTTTGTTAGGGGAACCAAAGATAATATCATCAACATATAATTGGCACACAAACAACTCCCCTTTGACCTTATTAGTAAAAAGAGTGGGGTCGATTAGCCCAGCTTCAAAACCACGGTCTTGTAACAACTCGGTAAGGTGGTCATACCACGCACGTGGGGCTTGTTTAAGGCCATAGAGTGCCTTATCGAGTTGATACACATGATCGGGAAAGTAGGGATCCTCGAACCCGGGGGGTTGCTTGACATAAACCAATTCATTAATGGGACCATTGAGAAAATCACTCTTCACATCCATTTGTTGTAACTTAAAGTTATGATGAGAAGCATAAGCAATCAACATGCGAATAGATTCAAGACGAGCAACGGGAGCAAAGGTTTCACCTAGTCGATACCCTCGACTTGGGAGTAGCCTTGTGCTACCAAACGAGCCTTGTTGCGAATGATAATCCCATGGGCATCTTGCTTGTTCTTAAATATCCACTTGGTTCCGATGACATTGTGGTTCCCCGTCGGTCTTGGCACCAATCTCCATACTTTGTTGCGCTCGAAGTTGTTGAGTTCTTCATGCATGGCATTGAGCCAATCCGGATCTTCTAGCGCCTCATAGACCTTGTGGGGTTCCACACAAGAGACAAACGCGTGATGCTCACAATAATTTGCTAATTGTCTACGAGTGCTTACCCCCTTTCTTAAGCTTCCAAGCACATTCGTCATGAGATGATCCTTGGTGGAGAGCTTGGAAGCAACCTTGGCGGCACGACGCTCTAATTCCTCCTCGGGGGTGAGACGAGGAGTGGTCACTTGATCATCTTGAGCGTCGTCTTGAGCTTGTTCTTGTTCTTGAACTTGCTCGGAGGAGAGAACTTGACCTTGGGCATCACTTGATGTGTCAACACCGTCTTGAGCGTGATCTTGCCCTTGGTCATGTTCTTGAGGATGAGGGCCTTCATGTTGTTCTTCGGAAGCGTGTGGGCCTTGGGTTGGTGATGGCTCCGCTTGAGTGGAGCTTTGTCCTTCTCCTTCGGCCACAAGGGGTTCCTCAATGGGTAGGATAAAGCCAACACCCATTCTTCTTATGGCTTGGGGAGGAATTTCATCACCTACATCACAAGTGCCACTTTGCTCCACTTGGGAGCCGTTATTCTCATCAAACTCCACGTTACACGTCTCCTCAATAAGTCCCGTGGATTTATTGAGGACACGGTAAGCATGAGAGTTTGTAGCATAACCAACAAATATGCCCTCATAAGCTCTAGCCTCAAATTTAGACAACCGAACACCTTTCTTGAGAATGAAACACTTACACCCGAACACCCGGAAGTACTTGAGGTTGGGCTTGTTACCGGTGAGTATCTCATATGGAGTCTTGTTCAAGCCCTTGCGGAGGTAGAGCCGATTGGATGCATGACACGCGGTGTTGATGGCTTCGGCCCAAAAGTTGTACGGAGACTTGAACTCCGCCATCATGGTCCTTGCCGCATCCATCAACGTCCGGTTCTTCCTCTCCGCAACACCGTTTTGTTGAGGGGTGTAAGGTGCGGAGTATTGATGCTTGATCCCCTCATCACTAAGAAACTCATCCAAGGTGTAGTTCTTGAACTCGGTGCCGTTGTCACTTCTTATTGTCAAGATCTTTGCATTGTGTTGACGTTGTGCTTCATTTGCAAAGTCAATGACGGTTTGTTGGGTCTCGCTCTTCCTCTTGAAGAAATACACCCAAGTGTATCTTGAGTAGTCATCCACAATCACCAAGCAATACTTCCTACCCCCAAGACTATCGAAGGATGGAGGCCCAAAGAGATCCATGTGAAGGAGCTCCAAAGGCCTCTTTGAGTAAATGATAGTCGTGGGAGGGTGAGCCTTCTCATGTAGCTTTCCTTCGATACAAGCACTGCAAGCACGATCTTTAGCAAAACTAACATTCGTTAGTCCACGGACATGGTCCCCCTTGAGGAGACTTTGCAAAGATCTCATATTGACATGGGCTAAACGGCGATGCCAAAGCCATCCCACATCAACTTTAGCCATTAGGCATGTCGCGGTCTTAGTGGGTCGCTCCGAAAAGTTAATCACATATAGACCGTTCTCGACATGCCCAACAAAGGCTACTTTAAGAGTCTTGCTCCACAAGAGGGCCACGGTATCGATATCAAAGAAAGTGGCAAAGCCCATGATTGCAAGTTGACGAACGGAAAGTAAATTGTATGCAAGGGACTCAACAAGCATGACCTTCTCGATCGTGAGATCATGAGAGATGACCACCTTGCCAAGTCCCAATACCTTGGAGGATGAGGCGTCACCCCACTCGACATTGGTGGGCATAGATGGAATCTTGTGCACGTCCACCACCAAGTCCTTGCTTCCGGTCATATGATTCGTAGCTCCGCTATCGAGCAACCATGATCCCCCACCGGAAGCAAACACCTACAAGAGATTAATGCTTGGTTTTAGGTACCCATTTTGTAATGGGTCCTTTGATGTTAGTAACAAGGGTCTTTGGAACCCAAATAGACCATTCAATATATTCATGAAGAGAACCAACAAATTTGGCATAGACATGCCCATCACTAGCACGGCATAACACATATGAAGGATTAAAGTTGCCGGCTTTGATGCGAGGAGTGACATTGTCCCTTTTGACAATGCCACCCTTCGCGTTGTTCTTCTTCTTCTTCTCGGAGGCACTTTCTCCCTCCTTCACAAAGGTTTGCATGAGAGGAGGAGGTCGTTTGGTCTTGTCATTCTTCTTCTTGTTCTTGGAGTCAGGCACGTACCCAACCCCTTCCTTGGCTACAACTCCCTTTTGGTTGATCAAAAGATCATTGAGGTTCTTCTAGCCTTGTATGCAAGTCGCAAGACCTCTCTCAAGTTGCCCCTTTAGCTTAGCGTTCTCCTCAATGAGATGCACATGCTCACAACACGGGTTAGTAGCATTTGCATTTGCATTATCAATTAACATCATACGAGGAAAAGTGGCTTTTTCCTTGGTTAGCTTTACTTGAAGTTGATCATGAGACTCTTTGAGGCTAGCATGAGCACCCTTCAAGACCTTGTGAGCCTTGTCAAGTAGATCAAACTCCTCTTTGAGTTTAGCAAGATCAACCTCAAGTTCAGCCTTCTTGGAGTTTAGCCCATGAGAAACAATGAGGACATGATCATAATCTTTCTTTAACTTAGCATGATCAACGTTGTGTGACTCCTCAAGAGCCAAACGAAGACCACGCTCTTCCTCAAGAGCATTGGAAAGATCCGAAATCTCATCGGCATAGTCACGACTATGCCCTTCCATCTTAGTGATGGTGTCTTCGTGAGCCTCGATCATGTCATTGGCTTCACCAAGTTGTTCCAAGAGAGCAACAAAGTCCTTCTTGGATTTTCCCTTGAGTTTTCCCATAAAGGCCTCAAACTCATTTGCCTCCACATTAGCTCCCTCAAGTTCATTAATGCTATCCATCGGAGAAGGATGATTAATGATGGTAGTTTTGATGTTGGGGGTTACCTTGTTGGTGGCTTTAGCCATGAGGCACTTGGCGGTGATGCTCTCATTGGGTGAGTCGAAGAGAGACACCCGTGGAGTCGTCGCAATGGCAACGGAGGCCATGGCAACCGACTCGTCACCTTCATCATCGTCATCATCCTCATTGTACTCTTCTTGTACCACCAATGCCTTGGGAGGTGTCTTCTTGGTGAAGTTGCTCTTGTTGGGGAACGACTTGGCCTTATCCTTTCGGATGAGCTTGCCACCATTGTCTTCCCTCTTCTCATACGGGCACTCCGCAACAAAATGACTCACGTTGCCACAATTGTAGCAAGTCCTTACACGTTGCTTGCTCTTCGTGCCACTTGAGTTGTTTTTGCTAAAGTTTGGCCTCGAGTTTTTCTTGCTCCAAAATTGCCTTGAAGCAAGTGCCATGTGTTCATGATACGCATACTTCGTATCTTCGGGGTTGCTCTCCTCTTCTTCCTCCTCTTCTTCTTCAACGGTGAGCTTGGCCTTCAATGCAAGGTTAGGCTTCTTTGCCCTTTGAGAACGAAGCACCGCATCGTCGGCGGTCTTGTCCAAAATGTTCATGGCCACAAACTCATCCAACACTTCGCTTGAGGTCAAAGTGTGGAAGTCCGGTCTTTGATGAATGACGGAGGACATGGCCTTGTGGTAGGGCATCATTGCCTTGAGGAATTTGCGCTTGATCCAATTGTCATCCATGTCCTTGCTCCCGTGATCTCGTAGTGAGACCGCGAGTTTGGTTACTCTTCGATAAAGCTCACGAGGTTCTTCGTCTTCTTTCATTGCAAACTCATCGGCCTCATCTTGCACCACTTCATAGTTGGAGAGTTGAATGCTTGTGCTTCCCTGGTAGAGAGAGACAACACAATGCCATGCATCTTTGGCCAAGGCGAAGGGACGAAGATGAGGTAGGTCTTCGGGTGGAATTGCATCTTGAATGATGAAGAGAGCATTCTCATTGAATTGATTATCCGCGGCTTCTCGAGGAGTGAAGTTGCTTGGATCATGCGGATAGAAACCTTCTTCAATGATTCTCCAAAGGTTAGTGTTCACATGATTTAAATGACGTTTAAATCGGTAAACCCAAGAATCAAAGTCCTCATTTTTCACAATCTTAGGGGAAGGACCGGCATGATTCAAATGAGTGGAAGGAACCGGTCCACCATAAACAAGCGGTGGTTCCACATGAGCAAAGATGCCGGTGCCATTTTTACCACTAGAAGAAGGAGCCTTTTAAATACTAGCTTCCCCCTTATCGGAGATAGCATCCGTCACCTTGTCGGTGGGATCACCCACTTTCAACGGTGCGGTGGATAGTTTAAGCCCCTCAAGGAATTTAGTAAACATGCTTTCAACCTCGGTTGTCATGGAGGTTTTAAATGTCTCCAAGGCCACGTTGAACTCCTCACGAGAGACCGAGGTTCCCCCATCACCCGTAGATGAGGTCGGATTCGCACCGGAGTGTTCCTCCACACCGTCTACGGTATCGACCATACTCTTCGGACAGTAAAGTCCTTAATAAAGAGACGAGGCTCTGATACCAATTGAAAGGATCGATATGGTTGACTAGAGGGGGGGGGGTGAATAGGCAACTAACACTTTTTAGCATTTCTTTAACATTTTAAACTTTGCATCAAAGTAGGTTGTCTAGATATGCAACTAGGTGAGAAACCTATATGATGCAACAGGGATAGGAACACAAGCAAGCAAGATATATGAAACAAATAAGCTTGCACAAGTAAAGGCACGAGATAACCAAGAGTGGAGACGGTGGAGACGAGGATGTGTTGCCGAAGTTCCTTCCCTTTGAGAGGAAGTACGTCTCCGTTGGAGCGGTGTGGAGGCACAATGCTCCCCAAGAAGCCACTAGGGCCACCGTATTCTCCTCACGCCCTCACACAATGCGAGATGCCGTGATTCCACTGTTGGTGCCCTTGGAGGTGGCGACCGAACCTTTACAAACTAGGTTGGGGAAATCTACATAACTCAATTGGAGGCTCCCAACGACACCATGAAGCTTCACCACAATGGACTATGGCTTCGCGGTAACCTCAACCATCTAGGATGCTCAAACACCCAAGAGTAACAAGATCCGCAAGGGATTAGTGGGGGGAATCAAATATCTCTTGGTGGAAGTGTAGATCGAGGCCTTCTCAACCACTCCCGAGCAAATCAACAAGTTTGGTCGGCTAGGGATGAGATCGGGCGAAAATGGAGCTTAGAGCAATAATGGAGCTTGGGGGTGGAAGAGGTGAGTCAACGGGGAAGAAGGGGACCCCTTAAATAGTGTGGGATAAAGATCCAACCGTTACCCACCAACCAGCCCGCGTCCAGCGGTGCTATCACGCCTGGCCAGCGGTACTACCGCAAGGCCGCGCGGTACTACTGCTTGCAACCAAGCGGTACTACCACACGGCCGTGCGGTACTACCGTACCGTCCCACGGTACTGCCACAACCCCAGCGACAGAAAAGAAAAACAAACGTGCAGGAACTGGGCGGTACTTCCGCAAGGGCGGTACTACCGCGCCCCCCATGCGGTACTACCACGAGGCAAAAACCCCCAGGCAGGGGGAAGGAAACTTCTGTGCCTACTTCCGCAAAGAAACGGAAGTAGCAAAAACCCGACACAGTAGTACCGCCGAGGGGCGGTACTACTGCCTGACTGCATAGCGCGGTACTACCGCGCGGCGAAAACGGTACTACCGCGGTAGGTGCGGATGTAAAAAATTACATCCGCCCCTACTACCGCAAAAGGGCGGCACTAGCCTGGTGGGCAGCGGTAGTGCGGCTCCAGGGGAGCGGTACTACCGTGGGTGTAACACCCTCGATGCGACTATAGCTCCCACGTGTCGAGGCACGACTTAGAGACATAATCGCATTGAAGGCATATGTCGCAAGTTAGGCAGTCTTCACAACATCCCATTTAATATGATAATAAAAGGGGAGATAACATAGTTGGCTTACACTTGCCACGTCAATCAAGTACATAAATAACATTACATAATCCAAACACTCATGGCCCGACTACGGCGCCAAAATAAAAGATAACCCAACAAGCGACACGGTCCCAATCACCCCCAACAGGGCACCACTACTGATCATCGGGAAAGGAAACATAGTAACGTTGAGAGTCCTCATCGAACTCCCACTTGAGCTCATACGCGTCTCCTGGAGCGGAATCATCAGGCCCTGCATCTGGTGTAATAGTAATCTGTGAGCCATAGGGACTCAGCAATCTCGCACCCTCGCGATCAAGACTATTTAAGCTTATAGGTAAGGCAAGGTAAAATATGAGTGGAGCTACAGCAAGCGACTAGCAAGTATGGTGGCTAACTTATTCGCAAAAGAGAGCGAGAAGAGGAGGCAAAGTGCAAGCGAGAAACTAGAGAGCAACCTGCGCAAACATTACCCCAGCATCGTGTCCGCTTCCCGGACTCCGCCGAGAAGAGGCCATCACGGTAACACACTCCGTTGATTTATTTTAATTAATTAAGGTTCAAGTTATCTACAACCGGACATTAACAAATTCCCATCTGCCCATAACCGCGGGCACGGCTTTCGAAAGTTCAATTCCCTGCAGGGGAGTCCCAACTTAGCCCATGACAAGCTCTCACGGTCAACGAAGGAATAGACCTCCTCCCAAGATGTTCCGATCAGACTTGGTATCTCGGTTACTCAAGACACTTCGACAGGTTAAAACAAGACCAGCAACACCGCCCGAATGTGCCGACAAATCCCGATAGGAGCTGCACATATCTCTTTCTCAGGGCACACTCAGATTGTCCTTGGTACGGGTAGGCCAGCCCAGAGTTGCCCCTGGTGGCCACCGGTAGCTGACAGGTGGACCAACACTCAGAGGAGCACTAGCCCGGGGGGGTTAAAATAATGATGACCCTTGAGTCTGCAGAACCCAAGGGAAAGAAAAAGGCTAGGTGGCGAATGGTAAAACCAAGGTTGGGCATTGCTGGAAAAGCTTTAATCAAGGCGAACTATCAAGGGGTTCCCATTATAACCCAACCGCGTAAGGAACACAAAAATCCGGGAACATAACACCGATATGACGGAAACTAGGGCGGCAAGAGTGGAACAAAACACTAGGCGAGAGGCCGAGCCTTCCACCCTTTACCAAGTATATAGATGCATTAAGATAGCAAGATAATATAATGATATCCCAACAAGTAAAATAATTGTTCCAACAAGGAACGCCTTCAATCTTCACCTGCAACTAGCAACGCTATAAGAGGGGCTGAGCAAAGCGGTAACAAAGCCAATCAATGGTTTGCTAGGACATGGTGGGTTAGAGGTTTGACATGGAAATTTGGGAGGCTTGAAAGCAAATGGTAGGCATCATAGCATTGGCATAGCAAAAGAGCGAGCAAACTAGCATAGCAAAGATAGTAGTGATTTCGAGGGTATGATCATCTTGCCTGCACAGTTGTCAGAGTTGACTGGATCCTTGAAAGCAAACTCAACGGGCTCCTCGTTAGCGAACTCGTCTCCCGGCTCTACCCAAACAAGACAAACAAGCAACAAGGACACAATCAACCACGTGCAAGACCAAGCAATATGATGAAATGATGATATGCTATGCGGAAAGCGATGCGGGATGCAAAATGCAAGATATGACAGGAAATGCATGAACCTGGCCTCAACTTGGAAATCCAAGTGTGCCACTGGAAAGATGAGATGAAAATGCTTGAAAACGATATAAAGAACGCCGGAATCGGAGTTACGGTTTGGAAATGGCAAGCGATTCAAAAATGACACCGGTCTGCGATTTACAGCAAGTAGGCATCTATATGCAATGAGATGAACATGCTACATCACCCAAACATGACAACAAAATACATGGCAGGGATGCACACAAGATGCTTAACAAAAGTCTAGCAGTGAGCTACAGCCAATTCATCCATTAACAGGTTCAAACAAGCATGGCAAAAATGCATATGACAAACAAATCTCAGACTTAGTGAAATTAACACTTGTCTGGAATTTCAGATCAGGTAGCCCTCTTCGGAGCAACAAAACTACATGCTACAGGACCTGAACATGGCAAAGTAAAGCATGGCATGGAGCTACTCAAAGAGCTTAACAAAAGTCCCTTAGTGACCTTGAGCCAAAAAGGACCAGAAAATACAATTGCAAGCATGTGAACATAGCAAAAACATAATCAGTTTCAGACTTAGTGAAAAACTGACACATGCTGAAATATAACTCAAGTAGGCATGTTTACGAGCTCGATGCACTCACTACGGTGCAAGTCATGGCAAGACAAGCATACACCCATCAAGAAGGCACAAAATATAAGCTAGACATGGTAAGAACAATAGCATAGCATGCATGGATCAACTACAACATCACCGGCAAAATTGCAAACAAGTTGACAATCTGCCCAGATTCACAAAGTAGCAAAATTAGAGCTCGATTGACTCAAGCTAGGGTGATCCATAATTGCAAACAAAGACATGGATGGATAGAGCACTACAATATTAACAAAACATCCTTACTGATCATCCTCAAAAGAGGCACGGATCACTAGGAAACAACATGGACATATGGCATCATGAGATAAACGGCTCCAGGACTTAGTGAAATTACTAAGTCCCTGAAAACGGAATTAGCAAGTGCACCACTTTGCAAGCTTGCACTAGTCACCACACACATCACAAAAATACATGGGTTGCACCTATGGAAAGATGACGAAACCCTTAAGAAAACACATGTAGAGCATCAGGGCATATCATGCACACATTAATCATGGCAAAAATGACAAAAGTGCTAAACGGAGTAACAGATCTGACAAATAACTCAAGTAGCCCTCTTCTAACAGCATTTCAGGCATCAAAATGAACTCAAATGAAAATGATGCAATGGAATGAAATGATTTAATCTCTGAGATGAACATTTTGATATGCTATATGCCCATATCGGAGCTACGGATGCAAAGTTACGGGGCTACGAACATGTGCATATGGACTGAGAATCTCTGGACTTGGAGAAAATTCAACCTCCGGGTTAGGGTTCACTGTTCACCGGATCCGGATCTGGATCGCGGCACGCGGCCCGATGATGGCCGGGGAAGACCTCGCCGGAGACGGGGCGACGGCGGCCGGAGTTGGACGGGGAGCCACGGCGGGGCGGATCCGGCCACGGGCTCGCCGGAGAGGCGGCGGGGCGAGGCCGGGCGAGGTGGCCGCGGCGGCCGGCGGGGCCTCGGGCAGCGCGGGTGAGAGGGCACCGGCGAGGCGGCAGCGTGCGGCGGCCCGCGGCGGAGAGGCGGCGACGGCTCGGTGGAGGACGAAGGCGGGCGGCGGCGCGCGGACTGGGCCCTCGGGGGCCGGCTTGGGCCCGGCGGGCCTCGACGGGAGCGGCGGGGCACGGCGCCTCGTGGCTCGCGCTCACTGGCTCGGGGCGGCGGCGCGGCGTGTCCGGCGAGAAGCGGACATGTCCGGCACGCGCGGGGTGAATTTTTAGGGTTTCGAGGAGGAAGGAGATCCGAAAACGGAGGGGTTCTTTAAATAGGCATAGATGGAGCTAGGAGAGTCCAAATGAGGTGCGGTTTTCGGCCACGCGATCGTGATCGAATGCTCTAGATGATGGAGAAGGATTAGGTGGGTTTTGGTCCAAATTAGAGGGGTGTTGGGCTGCAACACACACGAGGCCTTTTCGGTCCCTCGGTTAACCGTTGGAGTATCAAACGAAGTCCAAATGGTACGAAACTTGACAGGCGGTTTACCGGTAGTAAACCAAGGCTGCTTGGCAAGTCTCGGTCCAATCCAGAAATGTTTAATCCCCACACACGAAAGAAAGCTAGAAATGACCACTGGAGGAGAACGAAGCGCCGGAATGCAAAACGGACAACGGGGAAAATGCTCGAATGCATGAGACAAACACGTATGCAAATGCAATGCACATGATGACATGATATGAGATGCATGACAACGACAACAATACATGGGGACAAAGACCCGAACCCGAGGAAATAAATATAACTTAACGCCGGAAACGGCAAGAGTTGGAGTACAAATTGGGAAAGTTACATCCGGGGTGTTACAACACTCCACCACTATGAAAGGATCTCGTCCCGAGATCTAGGACTGAAAGAACACCGGGTACTCAGAACGGAGGTGATCCTCGCGTTCCCAGGTAGATTCACAGTCGGAATGGTGTGACCACTTGACTTTGAGAAATTTGATTGACTTGTTGCGAGTCTTGCGTTCAGTCTCTTCGAGAATAGCAACTGGGTGCTCATGATAGGAGAGATCTTCTTGGAGCTCAGTGTCCTCGAAGTTGACGGTGCGGTCAGGAGTCTTGAAGCACTTTCGAAGCTGAGAGACATGGAACACGTCATGAACATTTGCAAAGTTTGAAGGAAGCTCGAGTTGATAGGCGAGGTCGCCTCTCTTGCTGAAAACCTTGAAAGGTCCCACGTATCTGGGGGCAAGCTTCCCTTTGATACCAAAGCGACGAGTACCTTTCATAGGAGAGACGCGGAGGTACACATGATCTCCGATCTCGAAAGCCAAATCACGGTGCTTACTATCATAGTAGCTCTTCTAGCGGGATTGGGCTGCTTTGAGGTTATCACGAATGACTTTGCACATTTCTTCTGCTTCTGTGATTAAGTCATTACCCAAAAGCTGATGTTCACCGGTTTCAGACCAGTTGAGAGGGGTACGGCACTTCCTGCCATACAAAATTTCAAATGGGGCCTTGCCCGAACTTGCTTGAAAACTGTTGTTGTAGGAGAATTCAGCATAAGGAAGACAATCCTCCCACTTCATGCCGAAGGAGATCACACAAGCCCTAAGCATATCTTCAAGAATCTGGTTGACACGCTCGACTTGACCGCTAGTTTGAGGATGGAAAGCTGTGCTGAAGCGGATGTTAGTGCCCATGGCCTTCTGAAAAGAATCCCAAAACTTCGAGGTAAAGATGCTGTCACGGTCTGAAGAGATCACTTGTGGAATACCGTGCAGAGAGACAATACGAGAGGTATAGAATTCTGCCAATTGAGCTGCAGTGATCGACTCTTTGATAGGCAGAAAGTGAGCCACTTTGGTGAGTTTGTCGATGACAACGAATATAGCATCATTGCCACGCTTGGACTTTGGAAACCCAGTCACGAAGTCCATTTCAATGTGGTCAAACTTCCATTCTGGAATGGTAAGAGGTTGGAGGAGACCCGCTGGCCTTTGGTGTTCTGCCTTCACTCTTCTGTAGACATCACATTCATTCACGAATTGAGCAATCTCGCGCTTCATTCGAGTCCACCAAAAAGCTTGCTTGAGGTCCTGATACATCTTTGTGCTCCCAGGGTGGATGGAGAGGAGAGAATTGTGAGCCTCGTTCATGATCACTTTACGGAGGTCACCTTTGGGTACAACAATACGATCCTCGAAGAAGAGAGTGTCCTTGTCACGAAGGCGGTAGCACTTGTACTTGGACTGGCTCTTGGCAATCCCAATCTTCACCTTTTTCACCATAGCATCAAGAAGCTGGGCTTGGCGAATCTGGTCTTCCAAGGTAGGAGAGACTTGAAGGTTGGCGAGGAAACCTTGAGGAAAAACTTGCAAATTAAGTTTGCGGAAAGCTTCACAAAGCTCGGGTTGATAAGGTTTAAGAATCAGACTGTTGCAATAAGCCTTTCTGCTCAATGCGTCAGCAATCACATTGGCCTTGCCTGGAGTATACTCGATACTCGGATTATACTCTTGAATCATTTCGACCCATCGAGTTTGCCTGAGGTTGAGATTAGGCTGAGTAAAGATGTACTTGAGACTCTTGTGATCAGTGAAAATGTCCACTTTTCTTCCCAATAGAAGATGTCTCCAAGTCAAAAGAGCATGCACAACTGCCGCCAACTCGAGATCATGAGTGGGGTAGTTCTTCTCATTAGGCTTCAACTGGCGAGATGTATAAGCAACAACTTTCTTCTCTTGCATCAATACTGCACCAAGACCTAGGAGAGAGGCATCACAAAAGACCTCGTACGGTTTGGATTCATCAGGCGGAGTCAGAACTGGAGCAGTGATCAATTTCTCTTTCAAAGTGTTGAAAGCAATATCACACTCCGGAGACCAAACGTACTTGACGTGCTTCTGGAGAAGATTAGAGAGAGGCTTCGCGATCTTAGAAAAGTTTTCAATGAATCTTCGGCAATAGCTTGCGAGACCGAGAAAACTGCGGAGTTGCTTCACGTTCTGAGGAGGTTCCCAATTCACAATTGCAGACACCTTCTCAGGATTCACGGCAGTGCCCTTGGCAGAGATGATATGACCAAGATAAAGAACCTCATCAAGCCAAAATTCACACTTGGAGAACTTGGCGCAGAACTGATGTTCTCTGAGCTTATCGAGTACCAAACGCAAGTGCTTGGCATGATCTTCCTTGTTCTTCGAGAAAACCAGAATGTCGTCGAGATAGACCAAAACGAAGTCATTGGTGTAGGCGTTGAAGACGAAATTCATCATGCGAGAGAACGTCGGAGGAGCGTTGACGAGACCAAAAGACATGACAGTGTATTCATATGAACCAGAGCTTGTCCTAAAAGCTGTCTTGGGAATATCTTGCTCACGAATTCGAATCTGATGATAACCCATACGGAGATCAAGCTTGGAGAATACTTGGGCACCTTTGAGTTGTTCGAACAGCTCATTGATGTTGGGAAGTGGGTATTTGTTCTTGATGTCTTCTTGTTCACTGGACGGTAATCAACACAAAGTCGGTCCGTTCCATCCTTCTTCTTCACAAAAAGAACACCACAACCCCACGGAGAAGAACTAGGCCGGATGAGACCCATTTTCTCTTGAATATCGAGTTGCTTCTTCAGCTCCTTCAACTCTTCAGGTCCGAGCTTGTAAGGACGCTTGCACACAGGTTCCGTGCCAGGCTCAAGATCAATAACAAATTCAACTGGCCGGTGCGGAGGCATTCCTGGAAGCTCTTCTGGAAAGACATCTTGATATTCGCAAACGACTGGAATTTGCGAAATAGCATCCAATTCACCCCTCTCATTGAGAGAAAACAGACGAATGGTATCATCACGAGCGGCAAAGACAATTACATCCTCAGACGAATGAGTCAATTGAATCTGCCTTGCTGCACAATCAAGATGTGCCTTGTGCTTAGAAAGCCAATCCATTCCGAGAATAAGATCAATATCCGAGTCACCGAGAACCGTTGGAGAAGCCAAGAACTTGTAGTCACCCAAAGTGATAGAAACATCCAGAACGATGGAGTTAGCATGCATGCGCTTACCGGGAGAGACAACTGCTAAAGGACTAGGCAAAACTTGCAAAACCAAATCATGCCTATTTGTAAACAGTCTCGATATGAAGCAATGCGATGCACCAGTGTCAAAAAGAACTTTTGCAGGTATATCATTAACAAGAAGGTTACCCATGATCACATCTGATGAGTCCTCTGCCTGAGCTGCATTCATCAAATTGACCTTGGCATGCTTGGGGTTATGCTTGACCACAGCTGTACTTGCCGATCTGACAGGAGGAGAAGGAGGAAGACACCTCTGGTTGAAACACTTGTTGGCATAGTGACCCTTCTGTTGGCACTTGTTCCACGTGACCTCTGAAAGCGGACGGTGGTACGGAGCACTCGATCTTGGAGCTTGAGACGAAGTCTTGTTCTGAAATCTAGGGTTGGGTGGGTGGGAAGAACCACTGCCACCTTTGCTCTTCTACTAATACGGCTGACGGAACGGAGGAGGAGGAAGCCAATACTTCTGCTGCTTGGCCACTTGAGTAGAGGAAGAAGGAGTAACATCTCTCACTCGCTTCTTGGAAGCATCACACCTCAACTGAGCAGCCTCTTGCTTCAGTGCCATGTTGTAGAACTCGTCGTATCTCAAGGGCTCAAAGAGAACAAGAGCTAGCTGAATTTCTTCTCTGAGACCACCCCTGAACTGGTATATCATGCTCTTCTCATCAGGCACGTCCTGCTTGGCAAAGCGGGCGAGCTTCTAGAACAACTTGTTGTAGTCATAGACAGACAGAGAGCCTTGTTTCAGATTGCGGAATTCCTCACGCTTGCTTTCAACCACGCTCTGGGGAATATGATGAGCCCTGAAATCTCGACGGAAATCATCCCAAGTGATAACACGTCCGCCTCCGGAGTCCTTGTACTGCTGGAACCATTCTGCAGCTTGATCTTTGAGTTGGAAGGAAGCGAACTTAACAAAGTCCTCAGGCCTGACGTTACTGCACTCGAAATGCTTACACAGATCCACAAGCCAATCGTCAGCATCGGTTGCCTCAACACAAATGCTGAAAGTCTTTGGCCCGTTAGCAAGGAACTGGTTGAGTGTAGCAAAGTGACTCTGATTGCTGCCTTGATTCCCTTGGTTGCCTTGATTGCGCTCTTGAAGAATTTGCATGATCAACTGTGTGTTTGCATTGGTTGCGGCCATCACAGCTTGCCATGCCTCCGGAGGAGGGGGAGGTGGTGGCGGATCAGGATTCGGAGTCGTGCGTGTTGGAGGAGCCATCCTGAAGAGGTTGACCACCATTAGCACATTGATAGACAATATTGAAGCTGAATCCAACGAAATGAAAATTGCAACATATAGTCTTCACATCCGAACAAAATGAACGAATGCATTCCTCTTGAAATGGTCACATATCCATAAATTGAGAAGCCACGTAGAATTAAGGTAGAGTAATAAATCAACAAGGTACGGATCAAGAATGAATAATCGGTAAGAAATCCCAATCTCAAACCAATATCCGTGGAAGAAGAACTAGAGCTACAAGAATTCCCACCTATGAAACTCCTGAACCTTTCCGGTTATGCAATCAGGTGTTGGGGATACAGGGGAAGCATAATATCTCACCCAAATCTAGCAAATCCTACATCCAGCTGTATCCATCCTTCAACACATAACCAAGAAAAACTTCGGAAACCATCTACCTCAACCTTCGAAAAACATCCGTTATACAAGTTATGGCGATACTCCCGAACTCCCGCCCCAGTACTGGGTGGCGTCGAGGTTATCTCACCAACGAACTGCATAAAAGAGATTTTCGATGTCGGCGTACTAGACTCAGGTATTCCAGAACTGCAACGATAAAATTATGATGACAACACCTCAGAGCTCAACTCCCCGGGACACTTCCACTAAACCCCTGAGAGGAGGCACCAAGACAATGTTCTCATCATAAAACCATCGGAACGATTCCAAGATACCCGCGTGATCCTAAATTTTTTTTAGTGAAATTTGAGAAGAGAAGAGTCAAAACTCTACGTCAGGATACCTTACCAGAGCGATGAGGAGACTAGGAAGTAAAAAGAATTCCTAATCTCTCCGATATATAATTCCTAAAGACTCAAAACATTTTTCTAGACACAACTCGGTTGCTAAAAACGATCAAGCAATGGGGCTCCTAAGGTCGGGGAAGGCTCTGATTACCAACTTGTAACACCTTTGATGCGACTATAGCTCCCACATGTCGAGGCACGACTTAGAGACATAATCGCATTGAAGGCATATGTCGCAAGTTAGGCAGTCTTCACAACATCCCATGTAATATGATAATAAAAGGGGAGATAACATAGTTGGCTTACACTCTCCACGTCAATCAAGTACATAAATAACATTACATCATCCAAACACTCATGGCCTGACTACGGCGCCAAAATAAAAGATAACCCAACAAGCGACACGGTCCCAATCACCCCCAACAGGGCACCACTACTGATCATCGGGAAAGGAAACATAGTAACGTTGAGAGTCCTCATAGAACTCCCACTTGAGCTCATACGCGTCTCCGGGAGCGGAATCATCAGGCCCTGCATCTGGTGTAATAGTAATCTGTGAGCCACAGGGACTCAGCAATCTCGCACCCTCGTGATCAAGACTATTTAAGCTTATAGGTAAGGCAAGGTAAAATATGAGTGGAGCTGCAGCAAGCGACTAGCAAGTATGGTGGCTAACTTATTCGCAAATGAGAGCGAGAAGAGGAGGCAAAGCGCGAGTGAGAAACTAGAGAGCAACCTGCGCAAACATTACTCCAACACCGTGTCCGCTTCCCAGACTCCGTCGAGAAGAGGCCATCATGGTAACACACTCCGTTGATTTATTTTAATTAATTAAGGTTCAAGTTATCTACAACCGGACATTAAAAAATTCCCATCTGCCCATAACCGCGGGCACGTCTTTCGAAAGTTCAATTCCCTTCCCTGCAGGGAGTCCCAACTTAGCCCATGACAAGCTCTCACGGTCAACGAAGGAATAGACCTCCTCCCAAGACGTTCCGATCAGACTCGGTATCTCGGTTACTCAAGACACTTCGACAGGTTAAAACAAGACCAGCAACACCGCCCGAATGTGCCGACAAATCCCGATAGGAGCTGCACATATCTCTTTCTCAGGGCGCACTCAGATTGTCCTAGGTATGGGTAGGCCAGCCCAGAGTTGCCCCTAGTGGCTAGCGGTAGCTGACAGGTGGACCAACACTCAGAGGAGCACTGGCCCGGGGGGGGGAGGGGTTAAAATAATGATGACCCTTGAGTCTGCAAAACCCAAGGGAAAGAAAAAGGCTAGGTGGCGAATGGTAAAATCAAGGTTGGGCATTGCTGGAAAAGCTTTAATCAAGGCGAACTATCAAGGGGTTCCCATTATAACCCAACCGCGTAAGGAACGCAAAAATCCGGGAACATAACACCGATATGACAGAAACTAGGCCGACAAGAGTGGAACAAAACACTAGGCGAGAGGCCGAGCCTTCCACCCTTTACCAAGTATATAGATGCATTAAGATAGCAAGATAATATAATGATATCCCAACAAGTAAAATAATTGTTCCAACAAGGAACGCCTTCAATCTTCACCTGCAACTAGCAACACTATAAGAGGGGCTGAGCAAAGCGGTAACAAAGCCAGTCAACGGTTTGCTAGGACATGGTGGGTTAGAGGTTTGACATGGCAATTTGGGAGGCTTGAAAGCAAATGATAGGCATCGTAGCATTGGCATAGCAAAAGAGCGAGCAAACTAGCATAGCAAAGATAGTAGTGATTTCGAGGGTATGATCATCTTGCCTGAATAGTTGTCAGAGTTGACTGGATCCTCGAAAGCAAACTCAACGGGCTCCTCGTTAGCGAACTCATCTCCCGGCTCTACCCAAACAAGACAAACAAGCAACAAGGACACAATCAACCACGTGCAAGACAAAGCAATATGATGAAATGATGATATGCTATGCGGAATGCGATGCGGGATGCAAAATGCAAGATATGACAGGAAATGCATGAACCTGGCCTCAACTTGGAAATCCAAGTGTGCCACTGGAAAGATGAGATGAAAATGCTTGAAAACGATATAAAGAACACCGGAATCGGAGTTACGGTTTGGAAATGGCAAGCGATTCAAAAATGACACCGGTCTGCGATTTACAGCAAGTAGGCATCTATATGCAATGAGATGAACATGCTACAGCACCCAAACATGACAACAAAATACATGGCAGGGATGCACACAAGATGCTTAACAAAAGTCTAGCAGTGAGCTACGGCCAATTCATCCATTAACAGGTTCAAACAAGCATGGCAAAAATGCATATGACAAACAGATCTCAGACTTAGTGAAATTAACACTTGTCTGGAATTTCAGATCAGGTAGCCCTCTTCGGAGCAACAAAACTACATGCTATAGGACCTGAACATGGCAAAGTAAAGCATGGCATGGAGCTACTCAAAGAGCTTAACAAAAGTCCCTTAGTGACCTTGAGCCAAAAAGGACCAGAAAATACAATTGCAAGCATGTGAACATAGCAAAAACATAATCAGTTTCAGACTTAGTGAAAAACTGACACATGCTGAAATATAACTCAAGTAGGCATTTTTACGAGCTCGATGCACTCACTACGGTGCAAGTCATGGAAAGACAAGCATACACCCATCAAGAAGGCACAAAATACAAGCTAGACATGGCAAGAACAATAGCATAGCATGCATGGATCAACTACAACATCACCGGCAAAATTGCAAACAAGTTGACAATCTGCCCAGATTCACAAAGTAGCAAAAGTAGAGCTCGATTGACTCAAGCTAGGGTGCTCCATAATTGCAAACAAAGACATGGATGGATAGAGCACTACAATATTAACAAAACATCCTTACTGATCATCCTCAAAAGAGGCACGGATCACTAGGAAACAACATGGACATATGGCATCATGAGATAAACGGCTCCAGGACTTAGTGAAATTACTAAGTCCCTGAAAACGGAATTAGCAAGTGCACCACTTTGCAAGCTTGCACTAGTCACCACACACATCACAAAAATACATGGGTTGCACCTCTGGAAAGATGACAAAACCCTTAACAAAACACATGTAGAGCATTAGGGCATATCATGCACACATTAATCATGGCAAAAATGACAAAAGTGCTAAACGGAGTAACAGATCTGACAAATAACTCAAGTAGCCCTCTTCTAACAGCATTTCGGGCATCAAAATGAACTCAAATGAAAATGATGCAATGGAATGAAATGATTTACTCTCGAAGATGAACACTTTGATATGCTATATGCCCAAATCGGAGCTATGGATGCAAAGTTACGGGGCTACGAACATGTGCATATGGACTGAGAATCTCGGGACTTGGAGAAAATTCAACCTCCGGGTTAGGGTTCACTGTTCACCGGATCCGGATCTGGATCGCGGCACGCGGCCCGAGGATGGCCGGGGAAGACCTCACCGGAGACGGGGTGACAGCGGCCGGAGTTGGACGGGGAGCCACGGCGGGGCGGATCCGGCCACGGGCTCGCCGGAGAGGCGGCGGGGCGTTGATACGTCTCCAACGTATCTACTTTTCCAAACACTTTTGCTTGAGGACAAGCAAGGGTTTAAGCTTGGGGGAGTTGATACGTCTCCAACGTATCTACTTTTCCAAACACTTTTGCCCTTGTTTTGGACTCTAACTTATATGATTTGAATGAAACTAACCCGGACTGACGCTGTTTTCAGCAGAATTGCCATGATGTTGTTTTATGTGCAGAAAACAAAAGTTCTCGGAATGACCTGAAACTCCACGGAATACCTTACAATAAATAATAAAAAATCCTCGCCAAAGATGAAGACCAGGGGGCCCACACCCTTCTCACGAGGGTGGGGCTCCCCCCCTAGGGCGCGCCCCCTACCTCGTGGGCCCCCTGGAAACCCCCCGACTCCAACTCCAACTCTATATAACTGCTTTCAGGGAGAAAAAAATAAGGGAGAAGAAATCATCGCGTTTTACGGTACGGAGCCGCCGCCAAGCCCTAAAACCTCTCGGGAGATCTGGAGTCCGTTCGGGGCTCCGGAGAGGGGGATTCATCGCTGTTGTGATCATCAACCATCCTCCATCACCAATTTCATGATGCTCACCGCCGTGAGTGAGTAATTCCATCATAGGCTTGCTGGACGGTGATGGGTTGGATGAGATTCACCATGTAATCGAGTTAGTTTTGTTAGGATTTGATCCCTAGTATCCACTATGTTCTGAGATTGATGTTGCTATGACTTTGCCTATGCTTAATGCTTGTCACTAGGGCCCGAGTGCCATGATTTCAGATCTGAACCTATTATGTTTTCATCAATATATGAGAGTTCTAGATCCTATCTTGCAAGTCTATATTCACCTATTATGTGTTATGATCCGTTAACCCCGAAGTGATAATAATCGGGATACTTACCGGTGATGACCGTAGTTTGAGGAGTTCATGTATTCACTATGTGCTAATGCTTTGTTCCGGTTCTCTATTAAAAGGAGGCCTTAATATCCCTTAGTTTCCATTAGGACCCCGCTGCCACGGGAGGGTAGGACAAAAGATGGCATGCAAGTTCTTTTCCATAAGCACGTATGACTATATTCGGAATACATGCCTACATTACATTAACGCATTGGAGCTAGTTCAGTGTCACCCTATGTTATGACTGTTACATGATGAACCGCATCCGGCATAATTATCCATCATTGATCCAATGCCTATGAGCATTCCATATACTGGTTTACGCTTATTTACTTTCCCGTTGCTATTGTTATAATCACTACAAAACACCAAAAACATTACTCTGCTTTCATTACTCTTTTGTTACCGTTACCATCACTATCATATTACTTTGCTACTAAACACTTTGCTGCAGATACTAAGTTTCCAGGTGTGGTTGAATTGACAACTCAGCTGCTAATACTTGAGAATATTCTTTGGCTCCCCTTGTGTCGAATCAATAAATTTGGGTTGAATACTCTACCCTCGAAAGCTGTTGTGATCCCCTATACTTGTGGGTTATCAAGACTAATTTATGGCACCATTGCCGGGGAGCATAGCTCTATTCTTTGAGTCACTTGGGATTTATATCTGCTGGACACTATGAAGAACTTGAGAGATCCAAAAACCAAGATCTATCCCTCAACTACGAGGGGAGGTAAGGAACTGCCATCTAGCTCTGCACTTGATTCACCTTCTGTTATGAGTAAGCTTGCGACACTTACACCTGCTTCTGCTATTCGTTCTGATATGTCGCATGTTATTGATGATGCTACTTCTGCTATGCATGATACTTATGATGAAACTACCTCTATGCCTGATACTACTATGCCACTTAGTGATTTTCTAGAGGAACGACTTGCTAGGGCTAGAGAGATTGAAAAAATTGAATCTGATTATGAAGATGAAAGTGATGATGAAGAATCACTTGTTATTCCTGAGGGTTATTTATTTGATCAAGATGCTTCTTTAGCCATTTTAGCTTGCAAAGATAGATATGAACTCAAAAGGTTATTAGCTAAATGGAATAAGCAATCTCCAAATGCTAGGATGAGACCTGACCCTGCTTTTGCTACTTCACCTATATGTGTTGCTGATAAGGATTATGAATTCTCTGTTGATCCTGATATAATTACTTTGGTTGAATCTGATCCTTTTCATGGCTATGAATCTGAAACTGTTGTAGCACATCTTACTAAATTAAATGATATAGCCACCCTGTTCACTAATGATGAGAGATCTCGCTACTTTTATATCCTTAAAATATTTCCGTTCTCATTAAAGAGTGATGCTAAGATATGGTTTAATTCTCTTGATCCTGGTTGTGTGCGTAGTCCCCAGGATATGATTTATTACTTCTCTGCTAAATATTTCCCTGCTCATAAGAAACAAGCTGCTTTAAAGGAAATATACAACTTTGTGCAAATTAAAGAAGAGAGTCTTCCACAAGCTTGGGGGAAGCTTCTCAAGTTACTTAATGCTTTGCCTAATCATCCTCTTAAGAAAAATGAAATACTTGATATCTTTTATAATGGACTAACCGATGCTTCCAGAGATTACCTGGATAGTTGTGCTGGTTCTCTTTTTAGGGAAAGAACACTGGATGAAGCTGAAATCTTATTGAATAATGTGTTGACAAATGAAAATAATTGGGCACCTCCTAAGCCAGCTCCTGAGGCAGCTCCTGCTCCAATTAATGATCCTATTCCTAAACCAACTCCTAAGAAGAGAGGTGTTCTATTTCTCAGTCCTGAAGATATGAAAGAGGCAAGGAAATCTATGAAAGAAAAAGGTATTAAAGCTGAAGATGTTAAGAATCTACCTCCTATTGAAGAAATACATGGTCTTAATTTACCGCCTGATGAAGAAATATATGATCTTAATCCTTTATTTATTGAAGAACCTCCAGACCTCAATAACCCGACACAAGTAGTAAAGGTAAATTCTCTCTATAGATATGATAAAGCTGAAACCCCTCCTACTAAAATTGCTAGTCAATGCTTGGATGAGTTTGATAATTTTATGTTTAAGCAAGAAGACTTCAATGCTTATTTTTGTAGACAATTAAAACAAGATGCTGATATGATTAAATACTTGGGTGATTATATGGCTAATATTAGAGGTGAACTTAAACTTTTTAGCAAACATGCTTCTATGGTTACCACTCAAGTAGAACAAGTACTTAAAGCTCAAAAGGAATTTCTCAATGAGATGAATAGTAAGAAAAATTATTATGCTGTTAAAGTGGCTACTAGAACTGGTAGAATGACTCAGGAACCTTTGTATCCTGAAGGCCACCCTAAGAGAATTGAGCAAGATTCTCAGCGAAATAATATTGATGCACCTAGTTCTTCTAAAAAGAAGAAGAAGAAAAATGATAGAACTGTGCAAACTTCTAGTGAACCTATTGCTGAACCACCTGATAATCCAAATGATATATCTATGTATGATGATGAAACACAATCTGGCAATGAACATGAACCTAATGAAAATGTTAATGATGATGTTCGTAATGATGCTCAACCTAGTAATGATAATGATGTAGAAATTGAACGTGTTGTTGATCTTGATAACCCACAATCAAAGAATCAACGTTATGATAAGAAAGATTTTGTTGCTAGGAAACATGGTAAAGAAAGAGAACCTTGGGTTCAGAAACCCATGCCTTTTCCTCTCAAACCATCCAAGAAAAAGGATGATGAGGATTTTGAGCGCTTTGCTGAAATGATTAGACCTATATTTTTGCGTATGCGATTAACTGATATGCTCAAAATGAATCCTTATGCTAAGTACATGAAAGATATTGTTACAAATAAAAGAAAGATACCGGAAGCTGGAATTTCCACCATGCTTGCTAATTATACTTTTAAGGGTGGAATACCAAAGAAACTTGGGGATCCAGGAGTACCTACTATACCATGCTCCATTAAAAGAAACTATGTTAAAACTGCTTTATGTGATCTTGGAGCCGGTGTTAGTGTTATGCCTCTCTCTTTATATCGTAGACTTGATTTGAATAAGTTGACACCTACTGAAATATCTTTGCAAATGGCTGATAAATCAACTGCTGTACCTGTCGGTATTTGTGAGGATGTGCCTGTTGTGGTTGCAAACGTTACTATTTTAACAGACTTTGTTATTCTTGATATTCCCAAGGACGATAGTATGTCTATTATTCTTGGAAGACCTTTTCTTAATACTGCAGGGGCTGTTATTGATTGCAACAAAGGCAATGCCACTTTTCATGTTAATGGTAATGAGCATATGGTACACTTTCCGAGAAAACAACCTCAAGTTCATAGTATCAATTCTATCGAAAAAATTCCATCGATTATATTTGGAGGTTTTGAATTTCCTCTTCCTACTGTCAAGAAGAAATATGATATAGTTATTATTGGGGACGTGCATATCCCCGTTGAGGTAACCTAGTGTTATTCGAAATTTCTACGGTTTCATGTTAATCGGAATGAGTTTGTTAACAAGACTTGATCAACCTTGTTAGTGGATTCCTTTTGACGAGCATGAGATTGATGAAACTAGAAGCACAACCTTCTGTACCCCACTTTTACTTTCTGTTATTTAGTTGAAATAAAGTAAAAATAAATAATTTTCTATCTATTATCTGATTATCCGTGCAATATAAAAATACCTCGAAAATAAAAGTTCTCCAAATGCCCTGAAAATTAAATATGATTTTTTCTAGAATATTTGAGGATTTATGGAACAAAGAACACACCAGGGGGGCCAACCACCTTGCCACGAGGGTGGAGGGCGCGCCCCCCTGCCTCGTGGGCCCACGATGGCTGTCCTCCACTTATTCTTTCAGCCACACACTTCATCTTCCTCCCCCAAACACAAAAAACCAACTCAAACCCGAGTCCAAGCTCATTTTGCTGCCATTTTCGATCTCCTTGCTCAAAGCACCTCTCACAAAACTGCTTGGGGAGATTGTTCCTTGGTATGTGACTCCTCCATTGGTCCAATTAGTTTTTTGTTCTAGTGCTTTATTCATTGAAATTTTTTGCTGCTTAGGTGACCCTGTTCTTGAGCTTGCATGTCAAATTTATATGGTCAAAAGTAGTTTTGATGCATGTTATAGGCCCTAGGCACTTGTAGGAGTAGTTGCTATCAACATTATTGAGTTTGGTTTACTTTTATTTTGAAGTTACTACAAATTTCAGATTTTTTTCAGAAAATGATGAGGAGATTATTGAGGGACTCATCGAGCCAAAGCTCGAAGGAAAAGGCGCCGAAGCCTAAATGTAATTTGCCGCGCACCGCGGAGGTTCGGGCGTGTGAATGGCCTTTTGAGGATTTCTTGAGAGCAGCCGGGATTTATGAAGATTTTCATGAGTTGGCCCATAATTCAGGCCTCACCGCTTTCCTCCACGACCAATGCAATCAGTATCTCTTGCTCACAAATACCTTTGTGCAAAACTTTCATTTTCATTCTAGGAACTCACCACCTATGGTGGAGTTTCATTTATATGATGAGCATAAGGAGATGTCACTTTATGATTTCTGTCGGATTTGTTTAGTCCCTTTTGGGGGCAAGACAGAAGAACCACATCATGATGATGTGGAGGGATTTATTAATACTATCACTGTAGGGGAAACTAGGAAGGTTTTCGATGCACGAATCACTAGCATACATTTTCCTGTCTTACGTTACTTTGCATTATTCGCTAGTCGTTGCTTAATTGGTCGCGGAAACTATGGGAACCTTAGTATCCCTGATATTATTATTTGCCTCCAAGGTTTATACAGTGATAACACTTTTAGTATGGGCAGCATTATTGCTAGACGGTTAAGTATGAACCGTACTAAGGGTCCCATCTTTGGAGGCATCTATGCTACACGCCTAGCTGCACATTTTAACATTCCTATTAGGCATGCTGAGAAGGAAGAAAAAGTGCTGCCTCGTGTTTTATTTAGATTATAAAAGTATGGTGGCACATGATTTTATTGTTAAGAATAGGGCAGGAGAGCTTAAATATCAATTGTTCTTTAATAAACATCATCCTGAGACCATTACCTTGCCTGCTCCAGCTTTGTTTGCTTTGACTGTAGGCAAGTACCTTGTTCCGTTGACGGCTATCCATGCCTACCGAAACCCTGCACTAGCTGAGGAGCCAGAACCGGAACCACAATTTGATCCTTCACGACAGTCTAACTATCAGTGGGATCCGGAGATGATTGCCAGCCAGTGGCAATCGGAGCCTTCTTCTTCCTCATCACAGTACGACCCCAACAACTATTATTATGGATATCAGCCAGGCCAGCCGTGGCCATAGACCAACTTAGGCCAAAAGCCTAAGCTTGGGGGAGTACGTATTTCTCACCGACATTACATTTATGTTCACACACACTCATTGCTAGATGTTGGTGCTCATACTTTTTCATTGTATCATCCATGCTAGTTTATTTTCTTTTATGCTTTCTTCTTGTGATTAATAAACCTTAAGAAAAACCAAAAAAATAGTTGTAGCTTTTAATTAATTTACTTTCCATGCTTGTAGTAGTAATTAAAAGAAAACCCAAAAATATTTCCCGTTCTTCTTTTTGCTTGTTGGGATCTTTCCCGTGTAAATAGTTTTATTTATTTTCTTTTCTTTGGGGGTCAGTAGGAGAAGACCATGATTAAATGGTTGAAATGGCTCTTACATGCATTATTGTTTATCTGAAAAAAGAGCCCATATTGCCTTGTCTTCTCCTGTTTATTGAATGCTCGCAGATTCCAGCTTAGTCCAATGCACGTGCACTCTTATTATTATTCACATTGTTCGGTCGTGCAAGTGAAAGGCAATTATGATGATATATGATGGACTGACTGAGATGAGAAAAGCTGGTATGAACTCGACCTCTTTTATTTTTGTAAATATGATGAGTTCATCGTTCTTGATTCAGCTTGTTATGAATAAACATGTTTGCAATGACCATTAGAGATCATAGTTGCTTGTGCCATGCTTGATTAGCTATGAGTTATAATGATTTACCTTGCGTGCCAACATGCTATTAAAATGGTTATGATGTGGTATGATAGGGTGGTATCCTCCTCTGAATGATTTAAGTGACTTGACTTGGCACATGTTCACGCATGTAGTTGAAACAAATCATCATAGCCTTCACGATATTTATATTCATGGTGGATTATATCCTACTCATGCTTGCATCCAATGTTTATTAATTTTAATGCATGTACATGGCTGTTGTCGCTCTCTAGTTGGTCGCTTCCCAGTCTTTTGCTAGCCTTCACCTGTACTAAGCGGGAATACTGCTTGTGCATCCAAACTCCTTTAACCCCAAAGTTATTCCACATGAGTCCACTATACCTTCCTATATGCGGTATCTACCTGCCGTTCCAAGTAAATTTGTATGTGCCAAACTCTAAACCTTCAAATAATCATCCTGTTTTGTATGCTCGAATAGCTCATGTATCAAACTAGGGTTGTCTGTATCTTCCATGTTAGGCGGGTTATTCTCAAGAGGATTGGACTCTGCTCCTCACTCACGAGATAAAGGCTGGTCACCGGGATGCCCAGCCCCATGCTTTATGCAAACTAAATCAAAATAATTGCAAACAAAACTCCCCCTGGGACCTGATGTATGTTGGAGGCACTCATTGTTTCGAGCAAGCCATGGATTGATGTTTGTTGGTGGAGGGGGAGTATAAACTTTACCGTTCTGTTTGGGAACCGCCTATAATGTGTGTAGCATGGAAGATATCGCCATCTCTTGGTTGTTATGTTGACAATGAAAGTATACCGCTCAAAATTTTATTCGCCTCTATTTCAAAACCGAGCTCTGGCACCTCTACAAATCCCTGCTTCCCTGTGCGAAGGGCCTATCCATTTACTTTTATGTTGAGTCATCACTCTCTTATTAAAAAGCACTATCTAGAGAGCGCAGCTGTCATTTGCATTCATTATTGTTAGTTTACATTGGGTATGACTATGATTGGATCTCTTTTACCATGAATTACAATGTCTAGTCAGTCCTTGATTTTTAAATGTGCTCTGCATTTATGTTTTGCGGTCTCAGAAAGGGCTAGCGAGATACCATCATGTTATATCATATTATGATTGCTTTGAGAAAGTGTTGTCATCCGAGATTTATTATTATGGCTTGCTAGTTGATTATGTTATTGATATGAGTAATCATGAGACCTGAGAATTATTGCAAATGTGGTTAGTTATAATCTTTGCTGAAAACTTGAATGCTAGCTTGACATATTTACAACAACAAGAGCAAACAGAGTTTGTTAAAGTTTTTCTTTATTTCTTTTAGTTTGTCAACTGAATTGCTTGAGGACAAGCAAGGGTTTAAGCTTGGGGGAGTTGATACGTCTCCAACGTATCTACTTTTCCAAACACTTTTGCCCTTGTTTTGGACTCTAACTTGTATGATTTGAATGAAACTAACCCAGACTGACGCTGTTTTCAGCAGAATTGCCATGATGTTGTTTTATGTGCAGAAAACAAAATTTCTCGGAATGACCTGAAACTCCACGGAATACCTTACAATAAATAATAAAAAATCCTCGCCAAAGATGAAGACCAGGGGGCCCACACCCTTCTCACGAGGGTGGGGCGCCCCCCCCCCCCTAGGGCGCGCCCCCTACCTCATGGGCCCCCTGGAAACCCCCCGACTCCAACTCCAACTCTATATAACTGCTTTCAGGGAGAAAAAAATAAGGGAGAAGAAATCATCGCGTTTTACGGTACGGAGCCGCCGCCAAGCCCTAAAACCTCTCGGGAGATCTGGAGTCCGTTCGGGGCTCCGGAGAGGGGGATTCGTCGCCGTTGTCATCATCAACCATCCTCCATCACCAATTTCATGATGCTCACCGCCGTGAGTGAGTAATTCCATCGTAGGCTTGCTGGACGGTGATGGGTTGGATGAGATTCACCATGTAATCGAGTTAGTTTTGTTAGGATTTGATCCCTAGTATCCACTATGTTCTGAGATTGATGTTGCTATGACTTTGCTATGCTTAATGCTTGTCACTAGGGCCCGAGTGCCATGATTTCAGATCTGAACCTATTATGTTTTCATCAATATATGAGAGTTCTAGATCCTATCTTGCAAGTCTATAGTCACCTATTATGTGTTATGATCCGTTAACCCCGAAGTGACAATAATCGGTATACTTACCGGTGATGACCGTAGTTTGAGGAGTTCATGTATTCACTATGTGCTAATGCTTTGTTCCGGTTCTCTATTAAAAGGAGGCCTTAATATCCCTTAGTTTCCATTAGGACCCCGCTGCCACGGGAGGGTAGGACAAAAGATGGCATGCAAGTTCTTTTCCATAAGCACGTATGACTATATTCGGAATACATGCCTACATTACATTAACGCATTGGAGCTAGTTCAGTGTCACCCTATGTTATGACTGTTACATGATGAACCGCATCCGGCATAATTATCCATCATTGATCCAATGCCTATGAGCATTCCATATACTGGTTTACGCTTATTTACTTTCCCGTTGCTATTGTTATAATCACTACAAAACACCAAAAACATTACTCTGCTTTCATTACTCTTTTGTTACCATTACCATCACTATCATATTACTTTGCTACTAAACACTTTGCTGCAGATACTAAGTTTCCAGGTGTGGTTGAATTGACAACTCAGCTGCTAATACTTGAGAATATTCTTTGGCTTCCCTTGTGTCGAATCAATAAATTTGGGTTGAATACTCTACCCTCGAAAGCTGTTGCGATCCCCTATACTTGTGGGTTATCAGGTGCCAGTGCTAGTGCAATACCTATTAGCATATATAGAGAAATTATGCATGATATTGCACCTGTTGAGTTAGAAGATATTGATGTGACAATTAAACTTGCCAATAGAGATACTATTTCACCAATGGGAATTGCTAGAGATGTTGAAGTCTTGTGTGGGAAACTAAATATCTTGCTGATTTTCTTGTTCTTGGTTCCCCACAAGATAGCTTTTGTCCCATTATATTTGGTAGACCCTTCTTGAACACTGTTAATGCTACCATAGATTGTAAAAGGGATGTTGTTACTATTTGTTTAGATGATATGACTCATGAATTTAATTTCTCTAAATTTAGTAGACAACACCGTGAAGTAGAATTGCCTAGTGCTACCTCTTGAGCACTGTGTTGGTTTTGCCCGAAGAGGAAGGAATGATGCAGTAGAGTAGCGTAAGTATTTACCTTAGTTTTTGAGAACCAAGGTATCAATCCAGTAGGAGGCTACACACGAGTTCCTCGTACCTGCACACAACAAATAAATCCTCGCAACCAACACGAATAGGGGTTGTCAATCCCAACACGGCCACTTACGAGAGTGAGATCTGATAGATATGATAAGATAATATTTTTGGTATTTTTATGATAAAGATGCAAAGTAAAATAAAGGCAAAGTAAAAGGCAAAGGAAATAACTAAGTAGTAGGAGATTAATATGATAAAGATAGACCAGGGGACCATAGGTTTCACTAGTGGCTTCTCTCGAGAGCATAAGTATTCTACGATGGGTGAACAAATTACTGTCGAGAAATTGACAGAATTGAGCGTAGTTATGAGAATATCTAGGTATGACCATGTATATAGGCATCACGTCCGAGACAAGTAGACCGACTCCTGCCTGCATCTACTACTATTACTCCACTCATCGACCGCTATCCAGCATGCATCTAGAGTATTAAGTTAAAAATAGAGTAACACCTTAATACTCTATTTTTAACTTAATACTCTAGATGCATGCTGGATAGCGGTCGATGAGTGGAGTAATAGTAGTCGATGCAGGAAGGAGTCGGTCTACTTGTCTCGGACGTGATGCCTATATACATGATCATACCTAGATATTCTCATAACTATGCTCAATTCTGTCAATTGCTCAACAGTAATTTGTTCACCCACCATAGAATACTTATGCTCTTGAGAGAAGCCACTAGTGAAACCTATGGCCCCCGGGTCTATCTTTATCATATTGATCTCCTACTACTTAGTTATTTCCTTTGCTATTTACTTTGCATTTATTTTACTTTGCATCTTTTATCATAAAAATACCAAAAATATTATCTTATCATATCTATTAGATCTCACTCTCGTAAGTGGCCTTATAGGGATTGATAACCCCTATTTGCGTTGGTTGCGAGGATTTATTTGTTTTGTGCAGGTACGAGGGACTCGCGCGTAGCCTCCTACTGGATTGATACCTTGGTTCTCAAAAACTAAGGGAAATACTTACGCTACTTTGTTGCATCATCCCTTCCTCTTCAGGGAAAACCAACGCAGTGCTCAACAGGTAGCAAGAAGGATTTCTGGCGCCGTTGCCGGGGAGGTCTACACAAAAGTCAACATACCAAGTACCCATCACATACCCTTATCTCCCGCATTACATTATTTGCCATTTGCCTCCCGTTTTCCTCTCCCCCCACTTCACCCTTGTCGTTTTATTCGCCGTCTCTCTCTCTCTCTAACCTCCCTCTCTATTTGCCTCTTTTTGCCCGCTTGCTTTCTGTTTGCTTGTGTGTTCATTTGTTTGCTTGTCGTTATGGCTAGTCCTTTATCTTCTCCATTGTCTCCCGAGAATGAAATTCTAAATTTTAAGCAAAGAGAGGGAGAAAATCTAAAAGATGCTTGGTATAGAATTTGCAATGCTCAAAATAAATCCACTAGGAAGCAATCTACTTCTGTTCTTCTTCGCAATTTTTATGTAGGCATTACTCCTTGGCACCGTTGTGTTCTTGATACTATTACCGGAGGGAACTTTTTGGGTAGCCATACTTTTGATTCTTATAATACTATGTTAGATTTATTTGGCTCACCCCCTCTCTTGGTTAATGGAACTATATTAACTTTGGAGGATGTAAAGCAAAGGCTTGAGATTATTGAAAATAAGGTTGCTACCGTACATTTAATTGAAAATTTGGATAGAAAGATCCACAGGAAAATCTCTCAATATGGATCTAAAGTAGGAGTTACTTTGAAAGATATTAAAGAAAAGGAACCCATAGTTAATGAGAAAATAAATCATGATTCCGTTAGGATCAATAAACTTGAGAATTTCATTACGAACTTGGGAACCGCTTTTTCATCTGTAAAGAATACTCCAAGTCCTTCCACTAAAGTTTCTAAGATTATGTACGTTCCTAAAAATAAGGGTGAATCATCTAGTAAGGAAAATGCGGATCTCAAATCTATAAGTATTCATCCCAATCTTTTTGCTATCATTAAGGAACCATTTGTTACAAATGAATTTTTCGATCTTGTGCCTAAAAGTTTGATAATTAATAAAAATAAAGAAATTCCTAAAGATGGTAGATGCCTCATTGAAGAATTGCCTACCAAAGATGGCAATACCTAGATCTATTCTTGCTTGTTATGCCTAGCTAGGGGCGTTAAACGATAGCGCTTGTTGGGAGGCAACCCAATTTTATTTTTATTCCTTGCTTTTTGCTCCTATTTAGTAATAAGTAATTTTCCTAGCCTCTGTTTTGGTTGTGTTTTTGTGTTTAATTAGTGTTTATGCCAAGTAGAACCGTTGGGAAGACTTGGGGAAAGTCTTGTTGAACTTGTTGTAAAAAATAGAAACTTTAGCGCTCACGAGAACTGCTGTCATTTTTATTTGGAGAGTGCTATTTAGTTAATTATTTTTGCAGATGATTAATAGATAAATTCCTCACGTCCAGCAATTTATTTTAGAAATTTTTGGGTTCCAGATCTTGCGCTAGCTACAGATGACTACAGACTGTTCTGTTTTTGACAGATTCTGTTTTTCAGGTGTTGTTTGCTTATTTTGATGAATCTATGGCTAGTAAAATAGTTTATAAACCATAGAGAAGTTGGAATAAAGTAGGTATAACATCAATATAAATAAATAATGAGTTCATTACAGTACCTTGAAGTGGTCTTTTGTTTTCTTTCGCTAATGGAACTCACGAGATTTTCAACTTTCAGTTTTGTGTTGTGAAGTTTTCAAGTTTTGGGTAAAGATTTGATGGATTATGAAACAAGGAGTGGAAAGATCCTAAGATTGGGGATGCCCATGGCACCCCCAAGATAATCTAAGGACACCTAAAAGCCAAAGCTTGGGGATGCCCCGGAAGGCATCCCCTCTTTCGTCTACTTCTATCGGTAACTTTACTTGGAGCTATATTTTTATTCGCCACATGATATGTGTTTTGCTTGGAGCGTCTTGTATTATTTGAGTCTTTGCTTCTTAGTTTACCACAATCATCCTTGCTGTACACACCTTTTTAGAGATCCATATATGATTTGGAATTTCTTAGAATACTCTATGTGCTTCGCTTATATCTTTTGAGTTATATAATTTTGCTCTAGTGCTTCACTTATATCTTTTAGAGCACGGTGGTGGATTTGTTTTATAGAAACTATTGATCTCTCATGATTCACTTAGACTATTTTGAGAGTCTTAAATAGCATGGTAATTTGCTTAAAATCCTAATATGCTTGGTACACAAGATTAATAATAAAACTTTCTTATGAGTGTGTTGGATACTATGATAAGTTTGATACTTGATAATTGTTTTGAGATATGGAGATGGTGATATTAAAGTCATGCTAGTTGAGTAGTTGTGAATTTGAGAAATACTTGTGTTGAAGTTTGTGATTCCCGTAGCATGCACGTATGGTGAACCGTTATGTGATGAAGTCGGATCATGATTTATTTTTTGATTGCCTTCCTTATGAGTGGCGGTCGGGGACGAGCGATGGTCTTTTCCTACCAATCTATCCCCCTAGGAGCATGCGCATAATACTTTGCTTTGATAACTTGTAGATTTTTGCAATAAGTATATGAGTTCTTTATGACTAATGTTGAGTCCATGGATTATACGCACACTCACCCTTGCACCTTTGCTAGCCTCTCTAATACCGCGCACCTTTCGCCGGTATCATACACCCACCATATACCTTCCTCAAAACAGCCACCATACCTACCTATTATGGCATTTCCATAGCCATTCCGAGATATATTGCCATGCAACTTTCCACCATTCCGTTTATTATGACACACTCCATCATTGTCATATTGCTTAGCATGATCATGTAGTCGACATCGTATTTGTGGCAAAGCCACCGTTCATAATTCTTTCATACATGTCACTCATGAGTCATTGCATATCCCGGTACATCGCCGGAGGCATTCATATAGAGTCATATTTTGTTCTAAGTATCGAGTTGTAGTTGTTGAGTTGTAAGAAAAAAATAGAAGTGTGATGATCATCATTATTAGAGCATTATCCAAGTGAGGAAAGGATGATGGAGACTATGATTCCCCCACAAGTCGGGATGAGACTCCGGACGAAAAATAATAAAAAAAGAGAAAGAAAAGAGGCCATAAAAAGTCCCAAATAAAAAAATGAGAGAAAAAGAGAGAAGGGACAATGTTACTATCCTTTTACCACACTTGTGCTTCAAAGTAGCACCATGATCTTCATAGTAGAGAGTCTCACATGTTATCACTTTCATATACTAGTGGGAATCTTTCATTATAGAACTTGGCTTGTATATTCCAATGATGGGCTTCCTCAAAATGCCCTAGGTCTTCGTGAGCAAGCAATTTGGATGCACACCCACTTAGTTTCTTTTTGAGCTTTCATATACTTATAGCTCTAGTGCATCCGTTGCATGGCAATCCCTACTCACTCACATTGATATCTATTGATGGGCATCTCCATAGCCCATTGATATGCCTAGTTGATGTGAGACTATCTTCTCCCTTTTTGTCTTCTCCACAACCACCACTCTATTCCACCTATAGTGCTATGTCCATGGCTCACGCTCATGTATTGCATGAAGATTGAAAAGGTTTTGACAATGTCAAAAGTATGAAACAATTGCTTGGCTTGTCATCGGGGTTGTGCATGATTTAAATATTTTGTGTGGTGAAGATAGAGCATAGCCAGACTATATGATTTTGTAGGGATAACTTTCTTTAGCCGTGTTATTTTGAGAAGACATAATTGCTTTGTTAGTATGCTTGAAGTATTATTATTTTTATGTTAATATGAACTTTTGTCTTGAATCTTTCGGATCTGAATATTCATACCACAATTAAGAAGAATTACATTAAAATTATGCCAAGTAGCACTCCACATCAAAAATTCTGTTTTTATCATTTACCTACTCGAGGACGAGCAGGAATTAAGCTTGGGGATGCTTCATACGTCTCCAACGTATCTATAATTTTTGATTGCTCCATGCTATATTATCTACTGTTTTGGACATTATTGGGCTTTATTATCCACTTTTATATTATTTTTGGGACTAACCTATTAACCGGAGGCCCATCCCAGAATTGCTGTTTTTTTTGCCTATTTTAGGGTTCGAAGAAAAGGAATATCAAACGGAGTCCAAACGGAATGAAACCTTCGGGAACGTGATTTTTCGGAAGATTATGATCCGGGAGACTTGGACCCTACGTCAAGAAAAGAAACAGGAGGCCCCGAGGTAGGGGGGCGCGCCCACCCCCACCAGGCGCGCCCTCCACCCTCGTGGGCCCACTATTGCTCCACCGACGTACTCCTTCCTCCTATATATACCTACGTACCCCCAAACGATCAGATACGGAGCCAAAACCGTAATTCCACCACCGCAACTTTCTGTATCCACGAGATCCCATCTTGGGGCCTGTTCCGGAGCTCCGCCGGAGGGGGCATCGATCACGGAGGGCTTCTACATCAACACCATAGCCCCTCCGATGAAGTGTGAGTAGTTTACCTTAGACCTACGGGTCCATAGTTATTAGCTAGATGGCTTCTTCTCTCTTTTTGGATCTCAATACAATGTTCTCCCCCTCTCTTATGGAGAACTATTTGATGTAATCTTCTTTTTGCGGTGTGTTTGTTGAGATCGATGAATTGTGGGTTTATGATCAAGTCTATCTATGAATAATATTTGAATCTTCTCTGAATTATTTTATGTATGATTGGTTATCTTTGCAAGTCTATTCGAAATATCAGTTTGGTTTGGCCTACTAGATTGATCTTTCTTGCAATGGGAGAAGTGCTTAGCTTTGGGTTCAATCTTGCGGCGTCCTTTCTCAGTGACAGTAGGGGCAGCAAGGCACGTATTGTATTGTTGCCATCGAGGATAACAAGATGGGGTTTTCATCATATTGCATGAGTTTATCCCTCTACATCATGTCATCTTGCTTAAGGCGTTATTCTGTTTTTAACGTAATACTCTAGATGCATGCTGGATAGCGGTCGATGAGTGGAGTAATAGTAGTAGATGCAGGCAGGAGTCGGTCTACTTGTCTCGGACGTGATGCCTATATACATGATCATACCTAGATATTCTCATAACTATGCTCAATTCTGTCAATTGCTCAACAGTAATTTGTTCACCCACCGTAGAATACTTATGCTCTCGAGAGAAGCCACTAGTGAAACCTATGGCCCCCAGGTCTATCTTTATCATATTGATCTCCTACTACTTAGTTATTTCCTTTGCTATTTACTTTGCCTTTATTTTAGTTTGCATCTTTTATCATAAAAATACCAAAAATATTATCTTATCATATCTATCAGATCTCACTCTCATAAGTGGCCTTATAGGGATTGACAACCCCTATTTGCGTTGGTTGCGAGGATTTATTTGTTTTGTGCAGGTACGAGGGACTCGCGCGTAGCCTCCTACTCGATTGATACCTTGGTTCTCAACAACTGAGGGAAATACTTACGCTTCTTTGCTATATCATCCCTTCCTCTTCGGGGAAAACCAACGCAGTGCTCAAGAGGTAGAAATTGATTGCCCCTCCGGCGGAGCTCCGGAACAGGCCCCAAGATGGGATCTCGTGGATACAGAAAGTTGCGGCGGTGGAATTAGGTTTTTGGCTTCGTATCTGATCGTTTGGGGGTACGTAGGTATATATAGGAGGAAGGAGTACGTCGGTGGAGCAACAGGGGGCCCACGAGGGTGGAGGGCGCGCCTGGGGGGGTAGGCGTGCCCCCCTACCTCGTGGCCTCCTCTTTTGTGTCTTGACGTAGGGTCCAAGTCTCCTGGGTCTTGTTTGTTGAGAAAATCACGTTCCCAAAGGTTTCATTCCGATTGGACTCCGTTTGATATTCCTTTTCTTTGAAACCCTAAAACAGGCAAAAAACAGCAATTCTGGGCTGGGCCTCCGGTTAATAGGTTAGTCCCAAAAATAATATAAAAGTGGAAAATAAATAAAGCCCAATAATGTCCAAAACAGTAGATAATATAGCATGGAGCAATCAAAAATTATAGATACGTTGGAGACGTATCATCTAGTAAGGATGAAATTATTGGTCTTGCTTCTATTGCCGTACCTCCTAGTGATCCTTTAGAACAATATTTGCTAGACCATGAAAATGATATGTTTATGAATGAAAGAAGGGCATTAGATGAAGTATTCTTTAAACAAGAACCTATTCTGAAAAACAATTTACCTGTTGAAATCTTAGGGGATCCTCCTCCACCCAAGGGTGATCCCGTGTTTGAGCTTAAACCATTGCCTGATACTCTTAATTATGCTTATCTTGATGAGAAAAAGATATATCCTATTATTATTAGTGCTAACCTTTCAGAGCATGAAGAAGAGAGATTATTGAAACCTCTGAAGAAGCACCGTGCTGCTATTGGGTATACTCTTGATGATCTTAAGGGCATTAGTCCCACTCTATGTCAACATAAAATAAATTTGGAAGAAGATGCTAAACCAGTTCATGATCATCAACGACGGCTGAATCCTAAAATGAAAGAAGTGGTAAGAAAGGAAATATTAAAGCTCCTTGAGGCAGGTATAATTTATCCCGTTGCTGATAGTCAGTGGGTAAGTCCTGTCCATTGTGTCCCCAAGAAGGGAGGCATTACTGTTGTTCCTAATGATAAAGATGAATTGATCCCTCAAAGAATTATTACAGGTTATAGGATGGTAATTCATTTCCGCAAATTAAAAAAGGCTACTAAAAAGGATCATTACCCCTTACCTTTTATCGATCAAATGCTAGAAAGATTATCCAAACATACACATTTTTGCTTTCTAGATGGTTATTCTGGTTTCTCTCAAATAACTGTGTCGGCCAAAGATCAATCAAAGACTACTTTTACTTGCCCTTTTGGTACTTTTGCTTATAGACGTATGCCTTTTGGTTTATGTAATGCACCTGCTACCTTTCAAAGATGCATGATGGCTATATTCTCTGACTTTTATGAAAAGATTTGTGAGGTTTTCATGGACGATTTTTCCGTCTATGGATCTTCTTATGATGATTGCTTGAGCAAGCTTGATCGAGTTTTGTAGAGATGTGAAGAAACTAATCTTGTCTTGAATTGGGAAAAGTGCCACTTTATGGTTAATGAAGGTATTGTCCTAGGGAATAAAGTTTCTGAAAGAGGTATTGAGGTTGATAAAGCCAAGCTTGATGCTATTGAAAATATACCATGTCCCAAGGACATTAAAGGTATAAGAAGTTTCCTTGGTCACGCCGAATTTTATAGGAGGTTCATTAAGGACTTCTCAAAAATTTCTCGGCCCCTGACTAATTTATTACAAAAAGATATACCATTTGTCTTTGATGATGATTGTGTAGAAGCATTTGAAATACTTAAGAAAGCATTGATCTCTGCACCTATTGTTCAGCCACCTGATTGGAATTTACCCTTTGAAATTATGTGTGATGTAGTGATTATGATGTATGTGTGGTTCTAGGGAAAAGAGTTGATAAGAAATCAAATGTTATTCAATATGCTAGTAAAACTCTAGACAATGCTCAAAGAAATAATGCTACTACTGAAAAAGAATTCTTAGTAGTTGTATTTGCTTGTGATAAGTTCAGACCTTATATTGTTGATTCTAAAGTAACTATTCACACTAATCATGCTGCTATTAAATATCTTATGGAAAAGAAAGATGCTAAACCTAGACTTATTAGATGGTTTCTCTTGCTATAAGAATTTGACTTACATATTGTTGATAGAAAGGGAGCTGAGAACCCCATTGCAGACAACTTGTCTAGGTTAGAAAATGTGCTTGATGACCCACTACCTATTGATGATAGCTTTCCTGATGAGCAATTAAATGTCATAAATACTTCTCATACTGCTCCATGGTATGCTGATTATGCTAATTATATTGTTGCTAAATTCATACCACCTAGTTTCACATACCAACAAAATAAAAATTTCTTCTATGATTTGAGGCATTACTTTCGGGATGACCCACATCTTTATAAAGGAGTAGATGGTGTTATTAGACGTTGTGTGCCTGAGCATGAACATGAACAGATCCTACACAAGTGTCACTCCGAAGCTTATGGAGGACACCATGCTGGAGATAGAACTACACATAAGGTATTGCAATCTAGTTTTTATTGGCCTACTCTCTTCAAGGATGCCCGTAAGTTTGTCTTATCTTGTGATGAATGTCAAAGAATTGGTAATATTAGTAGACGTCAAGAAATGCCTACGAATTATTCACTTGTTATTGAACCATTTGATGTTTGGGGCTTTGATTATATGGGACCATTTCCTTCCTCTAATGGATATACACATATTTTAGTTGCTGTTGATTACGTTACTAAGTGGGTAGAAGCTATTCCAACTAGTAGTGTTGATCATAACACTTCTATTAAAATGCTTAAAGAAGTTATTTTTCCAAGGTTTGGAGTCCCCAGATATTTAATGACTGATGGTGGTTCACATTTTATTCATGGTGCTTTCCATAAAATGCCTGCTAAGTATGATGCTAATCATAGAATTGCATCTCCTTATCACCCTCAGTCGAGTGGTCAAGTAGAATTGAGTAATAGAGAACTCAAATTAATTTTGTAAAAGACTGTTAATAGATCTAGAAAGAATTGGTCCAAGAAACTCGATGATGCATTATGGGCCTATAGAACTGCATATAAAAAATCCTATGGGTATGTCTCCGTATAAAATGGTTTATGGAAAAGCATGTCACTTACCTCTCAAACTAGAACACAAGGCATATTGGGCTATTAAAGAACTCAATTATGATTTTAAACTTGACGGTGAGAAGAGGTTATTTGATATTAGCTCACTCGATGAATGGAGAACCCAAGCCTACAAAAATGCCAAGTTGTTTAAAGAAAAAGTTAAAAGATGGCATGATAAAAGGATACAAAAGCGTGAGTTTAATGTATGTGATTATGTATTCCTATACAACTCTCATTTAAGATTTTTTGCAGGAAAACTTCTCTCTAAATGGGAAGGTCCTTACGTTATCGAGGAGGTCTATCGTTCCGGTGCCATAAAAATCAACAACTTCGAAGGCACAAATCCGAAGGTGGTGAACGATCAAAGAATCAAACATTATATCTCAGGTAATCCCATACATGTTGAAACCAATGTTATTGAAACCGTAACCCCGGAGGAATACATAAGGGACACTTTCTGGAACGTTTTAGACTCCGAAAAGGAATAGGTATGTGGTACGGTAAGTAAACCGACTCCAAAACAGTTTTTAAGGCAATATTTCTCCGTTTTGGAATATTTAGAAAAATAGAAAAATAAGAAGCAGTCCGGGAAGGACACGAGGGCTCCATGAGGGTGGAGGGCGCACCCTACCCCCTGGGCACGCCCCTACCTCGTGGGCACCTCGTGTGCTCTCCGGACTCCGTTTTCTTACACGACACGTATTTTGGTCGGTAAAAATTCATTATATAATCTCCCGGAGGTTTTGACTCCCGTATCACGCAAAAATCCCCTGTTTTTGTTTCGAGCTGTTTTTCTAACACATCCAGGTCGTCATGTCGTCTTCAAGCGCCCCCAAGGACCAGTTCTTCAAGAAGGTCATCAACCCCTACCTCGCAGAAGTGTTGCAACACCCTCAAACCATTGAGATGCGTGAGGGGTTGTTGCACATCCGCGATGCTGAGGGACCAAGGAAGACCGGAAGCACGGAGGCAAGGCTCGAGGCATTGGAGCAAGAAGTTTTCAAGTGTCAGGAGATGGTGGAGCGTGGACTCGATTCCAATCACATTATGATCACGGAGTTCACCAACAACCACAAGCTGGACGTCAAGGACATTGGGGAGGCCATCTTCAAGCTTCATGAGAAAAACGAGCACCTCCAAGCCCAGATCTTTGACCTGCAAAATCAAAATTGTGAGTATGAATATAGATTCAAGAGGATGAGTTTGGCTGCAGATTTGAGGTTTCAGGAGACTCGGTCATCCTTCTATGATAGTGAGCCTATGCCTAGGAAGAAGGACGACAAGCCTACGCCATCAACAAAATCACCACCGTCTCCACCGACAGAGAAGAATTGAGTATTTGATATGGGCACTCCCCTTGGCAACTGCCAAGCTTGGGGGAGTGCCCCGGTATCGTATCACCATCACTTTTATCTTTACCGTTTTTCTTAGTTCGATCCTTTTGGTAATATCTTGATCTAATAGAATAAAAGTTCCTAGTATGATATAGTTGTGAGTTTTGCTTTATAATTCTTCTATGTAATCGAGTCCGTGAGCTATATAATAAAGATTAGTGTTGAGTCAAGGGCTTGATTATTTTGCCATGATCCTAAGGGAATAAAAGAAAAGAGAAAGGAATAAAAAGAAACAAAGAGATCATATGGATCTCATGGAGAGTAATGAGCTCACATAGAAAGAGTATGATGAATAAAAGTTGTTGAGAGTTGACAAACCTAGTTTTGGTCATCGTTGCAATTAATAGGAAGTAATAAAGAAAGAGAGGTCTTCACATATAGATATACTATCTTGGACATCTTTTATGATTGTGAACACTCATTAAAATGTGACATGCTAAAGAGTTGTAACACCCACGATGCGGCTATATCTCCCACGTGTCGGAGCACGACTTAGAGGCATAACCTCATTGTAGGCATGTCGCAAGAGGGGTAATCTTTACACATCCCATGTACTGAACAAGAAAGAGATAAAGAGTTGGCTTACAATTGCCACTTCACACAATACATAATTATAGCATTACATCATCCAGAATACAAACAAGGTCCGACTACGGAACCAAAATAAAGACAACCCCAAATGCATAAGATCCCCGATCGCCCCAACTGGGCTCCACTACTGATCGTCTGGAAAGGAAACATAATAACATCCTGAATCCTCATCGAACTCCCACTTGAGTTCGGTCGCATCCCCTGGAATGGCATCATCGGCACCTGCATCTGGTTTTGGAAGTAATCTGTGAGTCACGGGGACTCGGCAATCTCACACCCTCGCGATCAAGACTATTTAAGCTTATGGGTAGGGAAAAGGTATGTGAGGTGGAGCTGCAGCACGCACTAGCATATATGGTGGCTAACATACGCAAATGAGAGCGAGAAGAGAAGGCAAAGCACGGTCGAGAAGCTACAAAGGTCAAGAAGTGATCCTGAAAACTACTTACGTTCAAGCATAACACGAGACCATGTTCCCTTCCCGGACTCCGCCCAAAAGAGACCATCACGGCTACACACACTGTTGATTCATTTTAATTAAGTTTAGTGTCAAGTTCTCTACAACCGGACATTAACAAATTCCCATCTGCCCATAACCGCGGGCATGGCTTTCGAAAGTTCAAAACCCTGCAGGGGTGTCCCAACTTAGCCCATCACAAGCTCTCACGGCCAACGAAGGATATTCCTTCTCCCAGGACGACCCGATCAGACTCGGAATCCCGGTTACAAGACATTTCGACAATGTAAAACAAGACCAGCAAAGCCACCCGATGTGCCGACAAATCCCGATAGGAGTCGCACGTATCTCGTTCTCAGGGCAACACCGGACGAGACTAGCTACGAGTAAAACCAAACCTCATGTTTCCCCGAGGTGGCCCCGCAGGCAGCTCGGTTCGGACCAACACTCAGAGGAGCACTGGCCCGGGGGGGTTTAAAATAAAGATGACCCTTGAGTCCGCGGAACCCAAGGGAAAAAGGCTTAGGTGGCAAATGGTAAAACCAAGGTTGGGCCTTGCTAGAGGAGTTTTATTCAAGGCGAACTGTCAAGGGGTTCCCATTATAACGCAACCGCGTAAGGAACGCAAAATCAAGGAACATAACACCGGTAGACGGAAACTAAGGCGGCAAGAGTGGAACAAAACACCAGGCATAAGGCCGAGCCTTCCACCCTTTACCCAGTATATAGGTGCATTAAAGTAAAAAGATATAATAATGATATCCCAATAATAAACATGTTCCAACAAGGAACAAACTCCAAACTTCACCTGCAACTAGCAACGCTATAAGAGGGGCTGAGCAAAGCAGTAACATAGCCAAACAATGGTTTGCTAGGACAAGGTGGGTTAGAGGTTTGACATGGCAATATGGGAGGCATGATAAAGCAAGTGGTAGGTATCGCGGCATAGGCATAGCAATAGAGCGAGCAACTAGCAAGCAAAGATAGAAGTGATTTCGAGGGTATGGTCATCTTGCCTGCAAAGTTCTCCGAGTTGACGTAAGCTTGATCCTCGTAAGCGTACTCAACGGGTTCCTCGATCACGTACGCGTCTCCCGGCTCTACCCAAGGCAAGAACACAAGCAAGGGAAACACAATTAACCACGGTGCAATGCGCAAGCAACATGATGCAAAACATGGCATGATATGCGGGATGTAATATGCAATGCATATGCGTACTTCGGAAGGGAAAGATTGAACCAGGCCTCAACTTGGCAAACCAAGTTTGCCACTGGAAAGATGAGTTGATTTCGGTCGAAATCGATATAAAGATCACTGGAATCGGATGCACGGTTTGCAAATGGCAAGCAAAACAAGAATGGCACGATTCTGCGATTAACAGCATGATGCCATCTAAAATGCAACAAGAAACTAAGCTACTGCACTCTAACATAGCAAAAAAGCACATGGCAGTGATATACTCAAGATGCTTGACAAAAGATGAACACTGAGCTACGGCTAAATCACACAATAGCAGGTTCAAACAAGCATGGCAAAAGTGCAAAAGATATCAGGTTCACAGACAGAGAAAATAACAACATGCCAGGAATTAACATCAGGAAGCAATGTTTAGAGCAAGATATCAACATGCTACAAGATCAGATCATAGCAACACAAGGCATGGCATGAATCTACACAAAGCATATAACAAAAGTCCCTTACTGACCATAATCCAAAAAGGATCATAAGATATGATGGCACCCATGTAAACATAGCAAGTTTCGTTAACAGATTCAGACTTAACAGAAAACTGGACATGGCAAAAACAGAGTTACGAAGGCACGTTTGCGAGCTCGATGCACTCAACACAAGGCATTGCATGAAAACCTAAGCATACACCCATCAAGAAGGCATGTTCAAGAAGCTAACCATGGCAAGAACAATCTCATAGCATGCATGGATCAACTACAACAACCTTGGCAAAATTGATTAACATGTACACAATCTGCCAGGAACATTTTATAGCAAAAGTAGAGCAAGATTGAGTCATGCTATGGTACTCCATAAATGCAAACAAGGACATGGATGGATAGAGCACGATCATATGCCCAACTCATCCTTACTGAACAAACTCAAAAGAGGCATGGATCACTCTGTAGCAACAAGAATACATGGCATAAATATAACAGCAGTAACATGACAGTGAAATTCTAAGTCCGTGAAATCAGCAACATCACGAGAGCTACTTTGCATGATTGTGCTAGTCACCACATTGATCACAAAAATACATGGAATACACCCCTGTAAAGATGGCATGGCATAGCCCAAAACACATGTAGAGCTCATGCTCATAGGAGGCACACAATAATCATGGCAAAAGTGAAAAAAGCTCATAATCTGATAAGAAACAGGAACTAACATTTTATAGCACTCTTGCAATAGCATTTTAGGCATCTAGATGGACTCAGACAAGCATGGTGCAATGGAACAAAATGAAGATCACATCCTAATGAACATTTCGATATATTGCACGCACGAAACGGAGCTATGGATGCGGAGATATGGCATGATGAACAGGGGCTAAAAATACCACAGAAAAGGGACTTAGAGAAAAAAGGGGGGAGTCAACCTTCCGGATCCAGATCTGGCGCAGAGCCCGAGGTTCGCCGGAGTGGCGCCGGAGGAGCCGCCGGAGAGGAGGGAGACGGCGGGGCAGCGAGATCCCGCTGGAGGACCGCGTGGAGGAGACCGGGCGGCGCGGCGCGCACACCGTCGAGGTTTGGCGGCGGCTGCCGGAGTCGCGGGGCGGCAGTGCGCAGGCACCGGCGGGCAGCGGCGCGCGGATCCGGCCGGCAGGCGGCGGGGCGGCGACCAGAGTTGGCGACGGGGACGGCGCGCCGGCCGTCGCGGGCGCGGGGAGGCGTTGGGCGCTGGCGGCGGCGATGGGCCGGGCGGGCCCGATCCGGGCTCACCGGGCCGGCGGCCGAGGCGGGCGGTGCGTGACATGTGGCATGCTATGATTGGACGGGGCGCGGCGGCGGACGTGTCCGACGCGGAGAGGGGCTAGGTTAGGGTTTCGGGACCCGGAATTTCGGAGGGGGGGGCCTATTTATAGATTATGGGAGCTAGGAGAGTCCAAATGAGGTGCGGTTTTCGGCCACACGATCGTGATCGAACAACCGAGAGGATGGAGGGGGATTAGCTGGGTTTTGGGCCACTTTGGAGGGGTGTTGGGCTGCAACACACACGAGGCCTTTACGGTTCCTTGATTAACCATTGGAGTATCAAACGGACTCCAAATGGTACGACACTTGACAGGCGGTCTACCGGTAGTATACCAAGGCCGCTTGGAAAATCTCGATCCAATCTGAGAAAGTTTAACACCCGCTCACGAAAAGAGGCAAAAGGGAGCGCCGTAGGACATAGGAGTGTCGGATCGCAAAACGGACAACGGGGAAAATGCATGAGACGAACACGTATGCAAATGCGATGCACATGATGACGTGATATGAGATGCATGACATGGACAAAATGCAAAACGAAGACAAAACCCAACCACGAGGGAATATCATAACTTAGAGCCGAAAATGGCAAGAGTTGGAATACAAATGTGGCAAGTTACATACGGGGCGTTACAAGAGTTGATGTTGGACAAGGAAGACAACGTAATGGGTTATGTTTTCTTACATCTGAGATAAATTATATTGTCATGGATCGTCTAACATGGTTGAGCTTGCCTTCCCCCCTCATGCTAGCCAAAATTCATAGCACCAAGTAGAGATACTACTTGTGCTTCCAAACACCCTTAAACCAGTTTTGCCATGAGAGTCCACTATACCTACCTATGGATTGAGTAAGATCCTCCAAGTAAGTTATCATCGGTGCAAGCAATAAAAATTGCTCTCTAAATATGTATGACTTATTAGCGTGGGAGAAATAAGCTTTATACGATCGTGGGATATGGAAGAAATAAAAGCTACAGACTGCATAATAACGATCCATATTACAAGTGGCAATATAAAGTGACGTTCTTTCGCACTAAGATTTTGTGCATCAAACCATAAAAGCGCATGACAACCTCCGCTTCCCTCTGCGAAGGGCCTATCTTTTACTTTTATCTCCTACCTTGCATAAGAGTCATGGTGATCTTCACCCTTCCTTTTTACACTTTATCCTTTGGCAAGCACAATATGTTGGAAAGATCCAGGTATATATGGCTAATTGGATGTGAGTTTTCATGAACTATTAGTGTTGACATTACCATTGAGGTAAAACGTTGGGAGGCAAAACTATAAGCCCCTATCTTTCTCTGTGTCCGATTAAAACTCCATACCCATAAGTATTGCGTGAGTGTCAACAATTGTGAAAGACTATATGATAGTTGAGTATGTGGACTTGCTGAAAAGCTCTTATATGTTGACTCTTTCCTATGTTATGATAAATTGCAATCGCTCCAATGACTGAGATTATAGTTTGTTAGTTGTCAATGAAGTTTACAATTCATACTTGAAATTGTGATTGAATTATTACTCTGGCATAAGAAATTATATGACAAGAATTATATAAGTTGCTGTTCTAAGAATGATCATGATGCCCTCATGTTCGTATTTTATTTTTATCGACACCTCTATCTCTAAACATGTGGACATATTTTTCGATTTTGGCTTTCGCTTGAGGACAAGCGAGGTCTAAGCTTGGGGGAGTTGATACGTCCATTTTGCATCATGCTTTTATATCGATATTTATTGCATTATGGGCTGTTATTACACATTATGTCACAATAATTATGCATATTCTCTCTTATTTTACAAGGTTTCCATAAAGAGGGAGAATGCCAATAGCTGGGATTCTGGGCTGGAAAAGGAGCAAATATTAGAGACCTATTCTGCACAGCTCCAAAAGTCCTGAAACTTCACGGAAGACGTTTTCAGAATATATAAAAAATAATCTGCGGAAGAAGTTCACCAGGGGGGCACACCCTGCCCACGAGGGTGTGGGGCGCGCCCTACCCCCCTGGGCACGCCCCCTACCTTGTGGGGCCCTGGTGGCCCTCCAATGGCCATCTTCTGCTATATGAAGTCTTTCGATGGAAAAAAATCATAAGCCATCTTCTCGGACGAAACCCCGCCGCCACGAGGCGGAACCTTGGCGGAACCAATCTAGGGCTCTGACGGAGCTGTTCTGCCGGGGAAACTTACCTCCAGGAGGGGGAAATCATCGTCATCGTCATCACCAACGCTCCTCTCATCGGGAGAGGGCAATCTCCATCAACATCTTCATCAGAACCATCTCCTCTCAAAACCCTAGTTCATCTCTTGTATCCAATTCTTGTCTCCAAGTCCGGGATTGGTGCTAGTAGGTTGCTAGTAGTGTTAATTACTCCTTGTAGTTGATGCTAGTTGGTTTATTTGGTGGAAGATCATATGTTCAGATCCTATATGCATATTAATACCCCTCTGATTATGAACATGTTTATGCTTTGTGAGTAGTTACGTTTGTTCCTGAGGACATGGGAGAAGTCTTGCTATTAGTAGTCATGTGAATTTGGTATTGGTTCGATATTTTGATGAGATGTATGTTGTCATCCCTCTAGTGGTGTTATGTGAACGTCGACTACATAACACTTCACCATTGTTTGGGCCTATAGGAAGGCATTGGGGAGTAATAAGTAGATGATGGGTTGCTAGAGTGACAGAAGCTTAAACCCTAGTTTATGCGTTTCTTCGTAAGGGGCTGATTTGGATCCATATGTTTCATGCTATGGTTAGGTTTACCTTAATACTTTTGTTGTAGTTGTGGATGCTTGCAATAGAGGTTAATCATAAGTGGGATGCTTGTACAAGTAAGGACAGTACCCAAACACCGGTCCACCCACATATCAGATTATCAAAGTACCGAACGCGAATCTTATGAACGTGATGAAAACTAGCTTGAAGATACTTCCATGTGTCCTCGGGAGCACTTTTCTCTATATAAGAGTTTGTCCAGGCTTGCCCTTTGCTACAAAAAGTATTAGGCCACCTTGCTGCACTTTATTTACTTTTGTTACTTGTTGCTCGTTACAAATTATCCTATCACAAAACTATCTATTACCACTTATTTCAGTACTTGCAGAGAATACCTTGCTGGAAACTGCTTATCATTTCCTTCTGCTCCTCGTTGGGTTCGACACTCTTACTTATCGAAAGGACTACGATAGATACCCTATACTTGTGGGTCATCAGGGGCTCTCCAGGAGAAGTAGTTACGAGAACCTAGAGTCAGATTTAGTAAAATCATTTAACCCGAATAGAAGAGAGTTCAGCGTCCCAGAGTAAGGATCGAGGAGTAAGAGATCCTAATACCAGCCAAATGGCGACGTGGGCCCGTAAGGCACACAGCCATGTTAGTAAAAGTTTTTCTAATGTCTAGACTCAACTTCGGCCAAGGAGTGTGGAAGGGGGATTTTTACAGGCAGTTGGCTCTGATACCAACTTGTGACGCCCTCGATTTGACAGTACACTAATCATACACGCAAATGTGTATGATCAAGATCAAGGACTCACGGGAAGATATCACAACACAACTCTAGACATAAATTAAAACAATACAAGCTTTATATTACAAGCCAGGGGCCTCGAGGGCTCAAATACATCAGCTTGAATACAAATGAGTCAGCGAAAGCAACAATATCTGAGTATAGACATAAGATAAACAAGTTTGCCTTAAGAAGGCTAGCACAAACTGGGATACAGATCAAAAGAGGCGCAGGCCTCCTGCCTGGGATCCTCCTAAACTACTCCTGGTCGTCGTCAGCGGCCTGCACGTAGTAGTAGGTATCTCCAGAGTAGTAGGAGTCGTCGTTAACGGCGGCGTCTTGCTCCTGGACTCCAACGTCTGGTCGCAGCAATCGGGTATAGAACGGGGGAAAAGGGGGAGCAAAGCAACCGTGAGTACTTATCCAAAGTACTCGCAAGCAAGGAGCTACACTACATATGTATGCATTGGTATCAAATGGAAAAGGGGTATCATATGTGGACTGAACTGCAGAATGCCGGAATAAGAGGGGGATACCTAGGCCTATCGAATACTACGCTTCTGGTAACCTCCATCTTGTAGCAGAAGAAGAGAGAAGATGGTAAGTTCACCAAGTATCATCGCATAGCATAATCCTAACCGATGACCCTCCCCTCGTCGCCATGTGAGAGAGCGATCACCAGTTGTATCTGGCACTTGGAAGGGTGTGTTTTATTAAGAATCCGGTTCTAGTTGTCATAAGGTCAAGGTACAACTCCAAGTCGTCCTGTTACCGAAGATCACGGCTATTCGAATAGATTAACTTCCCTGCAGGGGTGAACCACATTTCCCAACACGCTCGATCCCCTTTGTCCGGACACACTTTTCTGGGTCATGCCCGGCCTCGGAAGATCAACACGTCGCAACCCTACCTAGGCACAACAGAGAGGTCAGCACGCCGGTCTAAATCCTATGGCGCAGGGGTCTGGGCCCATCGCCCATTGCACACCTGCACGTTGCGTACGCGGCCGATGAGCAGACCTAGCCTCCCTTATACAAGAGCAGGCGTTCCAGTCCAACCCGGCGCGCGCCGCTCAGTCGCTGGCGTCACGAAGGCTTCGGCTGATACCACGACGTCGAGTGCCCATAACTGTTCCCGCGTAGTTGGTTAGTGTGTATAGGCCAGTAGCCAGACTCAGATCAAATACCCAGATCTCGTTAAGCATGTTATTTTGAAGTAACCGCGAACGCCGACCAGGGTCAGACCCACCTCTCACCTAGGTGGTCTCTGCCTGCCCTGTCGCTCCGCCTCAAAGTAACAGTCGGGGGCCGTCGGGAACCTAGGCCCACCACTACCTGGATGGAACCACCTGCCCCTTCAGCCCCCACATCCGAAACACTTGCGGGTACTCAACGAGCCGAGCCGACTTTAGTCACCACCTGTATAGTATGTATATATGTATGTATATACCCGTGATCACCTCCCGAATGATCACGGCCCGATAGTATAGCACGGCAGACAGACAAGAATGTAGGGCCACTGATGATAAACTAGCATCCTATACTAAGCATTTAGGATTGCAGGTAAGGTATCAACAGCTGTAGCAACAATGACAGGCTATGCATCAGAATAGGATTAACGGAAAGCAGTAACATGCTACACTACTCTAATGCAAGTAGTATATAGGAGAGTAGGCGATATCTGGTGATCAAGGGGGGGGGGCTTGCCTGGTTGCTCTGGCAAGAGAGAGGGGTCGTCAACACCATAGTCGTACTGGGTAGCAGCGGCATCGATCTCGGCGTCTAGCGAGAGAAGAGGTGGAATAAACAATAAATATTAAGCAAACAGATGCATAGTGATGCATGATGTGACAAGTAGCGGTGCTAGGGGTGCCCTAACGCGGTATGAGGTGGTACCGGTGAAGGGGGGAAACATCCGGGAAAATATCCCCGGTGTTTCGCGTTTTTGGCCAGATGAACCGAAGGGGGAAAGTTGCGTGTTCGCTATGCTAGGGATGTGTGGCGGATGAACGGACTGTGTACTTGGATTCGTCTCGTCGTTCTGAGCAACTTTCATGTACAAAATATTTTAATCCGAATTACGGTTTAAAAGATATGATTTTCTAAAGTTTTATTAATTTTCTGAATTTATTTATTAATTTAAAACTAACATTATCCACAACAGTGAACGATGACGCAAGCATGACATCAAAGTGACGTCAGCAGGTCAACTGATCGGTTGACCAGTCAAACCAGACAGATGGGTCCATTGGGACCCACATGTCATTGTCAGGGTCACTAATAGGAGGTTTAGACTAACTAAATGGGTTAATTAGCGGGTGGGGCCCAGTAGCCAGTGAGAGATTAAGGTTTTAATTAGCAATTTATCTACTTAATTTTTTTTCGTTTATGGCTGGGGCCCGCATGTCATAGACACAGGGGAGCCATGTCAGCGCTGACCGAGTCAATGGGTCAACGGGGCCCACCGTCAGCGACACAAGGGGGCCCATGCGTCAGGCCAGCTCAGCGACGGCCGGCGACTCGTCGGAATCACGCCGGTGAGCTCGTTCGTGGTGGCGCGTCCTCAGGCATCGTCGGAAATCACCCACAGGGCATCATTTTGGGCGCGGTTAGGTCCTACGGTGAGCTGACGCTCGCGCGCGTATGATGGGGCAAGCTGCAGGTGCAGGGGTGGTCGGGAGCGGCACCGATGATGAGCCGAGACGGCGGCCGGAGCACGGCACCGACGGGGTAGACGCAAGGGGGCACGAGGGAAAGAACTAGTGGGTGCTACGGCATCCTATGGAGATGTTGAGCACGATGGTGTGCTCAGACGCCAGCGCCCTGAGCTGTGGCCGCGACGGCGAGGTGAGCGGTGGAGCAAGTTTTTGGCCGGCGGCGGATCGGTTGCTAGAGCTCGCAATCGAGCGCGTGGAGTGAGGGGGAAGGGGAAGGAGCTCACGGCCGTTGCAGGGAAGGCCCGAGGAAGCCAACGATGGTCGGAGGATGGCGAATCCCGGTGATGTCGATGACGGAGCAGAGGGGGAAGAAGAGGTCGCAGTGGTCGAAGCGAGGGCCCACGGTTCACCTTCTTCATCGCAGACGACGTAGCAGAACGCGGTGGATGACCTGGACGCACTAGTGGGGCTCGGGGGCGACAGGGAGCACGAGGGCGACGGTGGCCATGTCGACGGCGCGGCGGCTGCGGCGGATCTGGAGCGCGAGGGCGAGAGGGAGTAGGAGAGGGCGAGAGGAGCAGGGACCGAGTGGGAGAGGGGATCAAGGGGGCGCGGCTGTCGCCCTTATCCCCTCGAGGCAGCGCCAGCGATGCTTTTCGGCGGGGACGCGCCCCTCTAGCGGCGCGCAACCAAGGAACATGGAGGGGCGCGTTCGGTGCGAGGAGCTGGGCCGGCTGGGCCGGCCCAAGTGAGCTAGGTCAAGGGGGTGACGCAGGGGGCATTGCCCCCTTTTCCTTTTATGTTTTTTAGGTTTTTTCTTTTACCTTTCTTTTATCCTTTTCTATTTTCTTTTAGTTTCATTTTAATTTTAGATTTTTAAAATATAATACTACCCCTAAATTATTATTTATAATTAGGCTTCTGCCACAATTTATTTGGCACTTTAATTAAATAGTTTAGTATTTTCTTAGTAATTAAAGCATTTAATACTTGTTTTTATTCACTATTTTAATTATTATAGGACATTCAAACACTTTACAAAATTGTTGGTTCACCACCATATTTAATTATGGAATATTTGCCACACTTGGAACATTTTAGTTTGGTATGTTTGTGAACTTTTATCGTTTGACTTTAATTCAAACTTGAATTTGAATGGGTTTCAAAATAACGCGAGATTAACAACAATAACCGAGGTGACGTGGAATCATTAGCGTGGAATTACCTGGGCGTCACAATAAGTTCACGAGGTCACGGAACTCGCAAGTTGATCACCAAAACATACATCAAGTGGATCACGTGATATCCCAGTGTCACCACAGATAAGCACATGTAAGACATACATCAAGTGTTCTCAAATCCTTAAAGACGCAATCCGATAAGATAACTTCAAATGGAAAACTCAATTCATCACAAGAGAGTAGAGGGGAAGGTTTCATTTCGTTTGGACTCCGTTTGATATTCCTTTTCTGTAATTAACTGGCACTGGGCTCTAGGTTAATAGGTTAGTCCCAAATCATATAAAATAGCATATAAATGCATATAAAACATCCTAGATGGATAATATAATAGCATGGAACAATAAAAAATTATAGATACGTTGGAGATGTATCACTCCGGCGTCAGCAATGCCCGCCGGGCAGCACCTCTTCCACATGGGCCCTCGCCGTCCGCGGCACCACCGACACTGGGATCTTCTCCGGAGCCAAATGCCAGTCATGCGGCAGCGTCACGTCGGGGTACGGTAGAGGCACGCGGTGGTGCATGTGCCACTCGGCCTAGTGCAACGGCACATTGATGCGCTGCCTCTGCCGGGGAGCGCGCGGCGGCGCGGGGAGGGCGGGAAGGGAGGGGGAATGGCGGGCGGGGGCCTTGCCCTTGCGGCTGCTGCCGATGCCAGAGAAGAAGCCCATGCTGGCGGTGGCTAGGGTTGTCGCCGGCGTGGGGGCAGGGGTGGCCAGATGGGGACGGGGGCGAGTGGCAGTGGATGAGGACGGCCCTGCCGCACACCCGGCTTAAAAAAGGACGACCGTCGTCGCTGATGCGTGGTCCCAAGGTGGGCGGTCGTCATAAATTATGTTGACCGTCGTAGTTGGACGGCCGCCAGGTGGGGACGCGGCGGATGGCGAGGAGACGCGTGGCGCGTCCGCGCCGACGCATTCCAGGCGCAATTTTGGGCTGAAAATGGGTCAGCGCGGACGCCGAACGAACACGATTTGAGTTTAGGTCGGCGCGTTGGGCCACCACTTTTGTCCGCGCCGACCCAAATGGACGCGGGCGGACGAAATGGGTCGCCCCATTGGAGTTGCTCTTATGCATGCAGCCCATATTTCTTTGCTTGATATGTACTCCCTCCGTTGAGCTTATTTTAAACTAAAGTTTGATCATAAATTTAACTTATAAGATATAATTATATCTATCATAAAAATTATGTCATAAAAACCTCTTTCAAATACAAATCCAACAATATACCTTTTGTAGTATATACTTTACTTTTTTTAGTAAAGTATATGGTTAAAGTTGGACCCAAAATACAATGGGCCCTAATAAACCCGGACGGAGGTAGTAGGTAAGGGCATCTCCAACACTGGAGGGCAAATTTGCTCATCCATCGTCCGCGGATAGGGAGGATCAGTTCGCGGACACGGATGCGGGATGCGGCCATCCAACACTGCCCGCATATATTTCAAGCCGAGTTTGAAGTAAACGGACAAAACTCATGCAAACACGACGGATTTCATCATAGTTCGGGGAGAAAATAACACAAATCATCTATACATAGCATGTAAATAAGTTTAGTACAACAGTAGTTCAAATTCAACGAAATTAACCGAATGTTCAACAAGTTTTTCATGAACGAATCATGTCATCCCACACGTACACTGCCCCTTCAGCTTCATCCAACAATGTATGTGCGTAAATGGCTGTCCAGCATGTCCTTCTATTCTGTTGTACGTCACGGTAGCGCGTACGGGCTACACAATAATGTATAGAACAACATTGAATGGATGATTCAATCAATCAACAAGTTGAGTAAGAAGAAACAAAACTTACGATCTCCTCGGCTGGCGCACATAATGGTCACCTTGCCTCCAGCATATGAACCCGCCACAAAACTTGATGACGGTGGTGTGGATGGCGTACCATCGATATGGTAACGACCTCACATTGGGTTGTTGAATGATGTGCTTGTCGTAGCGTGCAATGTGCTTTCATGCGTGAAACGAAACATGCACGCGCTGCCAGAAGAGCCCCCTTTGCTCCTGCCTACGAAATCCACGGATACGGACAACCACGTAGCTCATCCTTCATGATTGAGTACCCGACATTATTTGTACTCTGAAAAAACGACATGACTTTTCAGAATAAGCTGAATGACATTTGACCGAACGCCTGCCGAGCATGATGCGTCAGTGCTGGTTGCAAAGTTTGAAAAAGCGAAGGCGTTAATTATGCGTTTGGCCACCTACTTACGCTTTTATAGCTTAGGCATGATTAGGCGCAATTAGGCGTTTCCTACACAATTGTACGAAGACGGGCAACAAAGAGCAGATTGCTATCTAAAATAGTATTAGAATGTAAACTACTAACTACAAAAGTACAAAGTACTAAAACTAAGTCACTAACAGCAGCAACAACAGCTAGTACAGTAAATAGCAATAAGTACTAACACTACTGTACTACTACTAACACACTACTACTAACACTAACATCAACACTTTTAGCACACACACATGAGCATACTTTGAGTACTACTATTAGGTTCAGAAAAATGCCCCAGCAGCTGAGAGCAGAGCACCAACCCCGGCCACCAATGGCAGCGGAGCACCAACCCCAAGCCCCAGCAGCAGCAGAGCACCATCCCCAAGTACACGTGGGCATGGACAGCCCGACCTAAAAGCTTGACACCCGGGCCAGGCTCGGGCTCAGCTTTTCTGCCCGAAGCCCGGCCTGAAAGCCCCAAAAAAGTCTGAACATGGCATAAATGACTATTTTATTAGAAATATAGGTATAATATATCATTTAAATATCCCAAAATTAATCATGTTAATTAAAAAATTGCACTGTTCACATGTTTCGGGCCGGGCTCGGGCTTGGGATATTGAGGTCGGGCTCTGGAAAGCCCGGCCCGGCGAATGCCCAGGTTTATCCCCAAGCCCCAGCAACAGAACATCACCATCCCCAGCAGCAGCAAAGCACCAGCCCTTACAGAGAACAAGGGGGGTCGAGGGCAGATCAGGAGAGGAGGAACCAACCAAGGCTCACCTAGTCACCTGTTTGGGGGAGCAAGGCCGAGATGAAACTCGATGTGGCTGGAAGCGGGAGGAGGAGGAGGAGGAGCTCGAGGTGGTTGCCGACGAGAAGAGGATAAGAAGACCCCACGACGCGAGTCTAGCAGTTGGCGGCGCGAGCTGAGATCCAGCATCGCGAGGAGAGCACCCAGACCTAACCCTAACACATGATGTCTAGTTTTGGTCGGTTCCTTCTCTCATGCCACCCGTGCCGCTGCTTTTGTTCGATTCAGGCTGCTCCCTATACACCACTTTTCCAGGGCGTAGCGCGCGCTTAAGCGCAAAGTCCACACACCTAATCGTGTAGAATAGAAAAGGAGCTCCGCGTACGAGCGCCCACACCTTTCCGAGCGCGTATGGTCTACGCGAAGCATTGGGCCATCGCCCCATGCTTCTGCACGCCTTTTTGAAACTGTGATTGGTTGCGGAGGTTCGGCAACGCCTGTGTGTCGGCTGGAGAGGTACAAAGAAACTATCGAAAGAGGAGGAGAGTGCGGATGCAAAGCAGGGGGCAAATTGGAAGAAAATGAGACCAGGACAGGGGTTTAGTGGGCCAGGAGTGTCGGTGTCCTACGTGGCTGCTGTCCGAACTCCTGCAAAGCCCCCCTCCTAACTTTACTTCCACTTTGTGAGAGAAAGTGCGTTTGGACCGCTCAGCGAACAAATACAGACCCGCGTTGGATGGCACAACACGTCTGGACAGTAAGGTCCGAACGCATGCGAACGATTTGAGAGTTGGTGTTGGAGATGCTCTAAGGCGTGCAAGGCATCAACATGCATCATGTAACTTCAACTAGAGCTGCAACCTCCACATGGTACGCACTCTTATCAAAGTTCTTTTCTGAAGGATAAATTCTCACCAAATCTAATGTATTTTAGCACGTACATATTTCTTGCCTCTAAACCATTGATTAATGGAGAAGTTTCATGAACATCGAAATTGCTCACAGTCTGCAAATCGTCCCGATCATTCTGGTTGAAAATAATGATTTATGATATTTTTTGCTTCTCTATTTCAAAGTGGTGGTGGTGTAAGATTCTTTAAACTCTTCCCTCCCTGTGCTTTTCTCCTCTTGTGACTCCCCAGGGATTTGCATCTTGGAGCTCTCTCACAATTATTGGGACCTTGAGTTCCATTGGATTCTATCTCCTGTAGAGTTGTAAGAGTGGAATCGTCTCGCTGTCATCGTCATTGTGCTTTCGAAGATGGATGACTTGATGACCTAGCCCCATTCTTCATCTGGGTCCTTTACGGTTAAGTCGATGTACTCTACACTTATTGAAATGTTGAGGGTTCTATTGCCAACAAGTTTAAGGATATTTGGCGTGCCGGAATCCTTGAAGCTGAATTTTTTCATGTGACAAGCCATGTGTGGTAGGTTGCCGGCCTTGGACCAAATTCGCAAACGAAATGGGCCAATATGTGAGTTTTGTGCGCTTTCTGCTGTGTGGGAAGACACTGACCACATCTTGTTCATGTGTGATTCGGCTGCTTTGTTTTCGAGTTGCATCCATTCATGACTGGGTGTGATTTGGGCTCCCACTTCGTTTGCTGAATTACGTCCTCTCTTTGGGACCTTATTCTAGTTTGTTTTTTCTGCCATGTGCCGGGTGCTGTGGACGACTAGAAATAATTCATGATTGGACATTCTTTTCCTAACAAGCCCGTGACTGCCTTTGCAAACTTCTTACCTTTTTACATTAGTGGAAACCATTGACTAAAGCTGGAGACAACCTGATCAAGTTCATGTGCCTTAGGATGTATTCCTTCCATTTCACAATGTAGTGTGTCCACCGCAGTTTTTTATGTTGGTTAAATTTATGATCACTTAAATCTCGAAAAGCGCAGGCACACTATATTATAAAATAAAGGGAGTAGTTGGTGCTCCGTGAGTTGGTCGTTCTTTTGTGCGTAGGTTGATGGCTGGTGTGTCGTATTTTTATGTTATTGTTGCATGTGCTGTACACTTTATTCATGTATCCCACCCCTGTGGGTGTTTATCTATGTGAACTGGTGATCGTTGCTAGATGACTTTATCTATAAAGTCGAGCTATGTGAACTGGTGACTGTGTCAAACTTATACTTCATGTTTTAATTACTGATTGTGTGATTTGTGATGATGTGAAGAGTTTCGATCTTGTACGTGCTCTAGGAATCATTTTGATGCAAATTATCAGCTACTAGTTCATGTCAATGACGCGAAGATTTTATATTGTGAATTTATGCAATATAGCTATTTTGGTGATGCAGTTCAAAGTCTATGAAGAGAAAAGCGCAGCCAAACACCATTAAGATTAATTCATGTTTTAAGCATGTTGTTGCGACTAGATATACTTCTCCGAGTCTCAATGGCGAGCGCAAACCGACTTTTTTTCAACTATTAAAATTCAAAGACACGTCTTTGCAATAGAATTTGAGACAACTTAATTCTCAATTGCATGGTAATATACACTGAAAGATACTCCCTCTATAAACTAATATAAGAACGTTTAAAACACTAAAATAGTGTTCTAGACGCTCTTATATTAGTTTACAGAGGGAGTAATTAGCAACTAAAATACCTCCTGATGAAATGAATAGAAAACATGATCTATTGGAAGCATGGAGGCAAATTTGAACTAATTCAAATGTAATGTTGTTTCTATAGCGCCCAAGCAAAACGTTGTTGTAATATTAGTATATTGTATTTTTTTTGCACTGGATAATTATTTTATCAACTTGATTTGGTCTCCCTATGTGCAAATCCTGGCTCCATCACTGTTTTTCCATGGCACTAAATCCATGAAAGTCTTTGGGAGTCAAAGCGTGAAAAGCCACCACAAAATCCTTTATAACACTAAGCTCCCTAGTTTTTAAGGCCCCGTAATTAATTGAGGTCTTCAATTGCAATTGGTTTATCCGATTTTGACTGAGTCAACAATTTCTCAAAGCTCTCTCATTTAATTATTTTATACTATACACTATGTTTCCTAATTTTTAAGATCTCACTATTAATTAAGGTCTTCAATTTAGAACTAGCTCACCCGATTTTCACCGGGTCAACAATTTCTCAAGGAGCTCTTTCATTTAATTATTTTAATCAACGTGTTCCCTCATTTTGAAGCTCTTTCATTCGTTTGAGGTATTCAATTTTGGATTTGGCCTATGATTTTTATCGGTCCAATGGTTTTTCAAACCAGTTAACAGCAACTGATCTATAAAAACATATCAACCCTGTGCACTCTTCCACCACCTAGAAAAAAGAAGTGTCACCATGTGATACTATAACACAAATATAGTACATGCAACTACGTACGTAGAAATTTTCCCATATAAATATGGGTTGATTAGCGGATAACATAGAATCACACCGCGGAAGGCCCAGCAAATAACCGCATTATAAATAAACATAAAACACACTGCATCATCTCCCTCATCTGCGAAACTAGACATTTCATCAGTTCCAATATATAAGGATTATTAGTTTTTTGGAATGTCAAATTTCATTAACTTTAACCAAGTTCAGAGCTAAAAATATCGACATGCACGATATTAGTTAAACTAAAAAAATAATATGGAAATTCATTTCATGATGAATCTAATGACACCGATTTGATATTATGTATTTTTCATATATTTCTCTAGAAATTTGATCGAACTTAAAGAGATTTGACTTTTCAGAAAAATAATACATCTTATACTTTGAAACAGAGTGAGTATCTCTACTCCTAATGGACGAATTGGTTGAATAGTCCCCCCCCCACTTTCAACCGGTTTATTTTCAACCGGTTTTTCTTCGTCCCACCTCCCACCAGCCCCTCCCACCGGTTTTTCTCTTTTCTCGTCTGACCGGTAATACCCAACGTATTTATGGTAATCAATCATAATTAATCCACGTATAGTAATATCTCTACTCCTAATGGACGAATTGGTTGAATAGTCCCCCCCCCACTTTCAACCGGTTTATTTTCAACCGGTTTATTTTCAACCGGTTTTTCTTCGTCCCACCTCCCACCAGCCCCTCCCACCGGTTTTTCTCTTTTCTCGTCTGACCGGCAATACCCAACGTATTTATGGTAATCAATCATAATTTATCCACGTATAGTAATAAATCAATCCAGGTATGGTAAGGTCATAACTCAGGAAATTTTGAATATGGCAATTATATGGTAATAAATTTAAATTACCCCAAAGGCTATCAATCCAGATATGGTAAGGCCATAACTCGGAAAATATCGAATATGGTAATAAATTTAAATTACCATCAGGTATGGTAAGGCTATCCACGTATAGTAATAAATCATATAGTAATAAATCATAATTAATCCACGTATAGTAATAAATCAATCCAGGTATGGTAAGGTCATAACTCAGGAAATTTTGAATATGGTAATAAATTTAAATTACCCCAAAGGCTATCAATCCAGGTATGGTAAGGCCATAAATCGGGAAATATCGAATATGGTAATAAATTTAAATTACCCCAAAGGCTATCAATCCAGGTATGGTAAGGCCATAACTCGGGAAATATCGAATATGGTAATAAATTTAAATTACCACTAGGTATGGTAAGGCTATCCACGTATAGTAATAAATCATATAGTAATAAATCATAATTAATCCACGTATAGTAATAAATCAATCCAGGTATGGTAAGGTCATAACTCAGGAAATTTTGAATATGGTAATTATATGGTAATAAATTTAAATTACCCCAAAGGCTATCAATCCAGGTATGGTAAGGCCATAACTCGGGAAATATCGAATATGGTAATAAATTTAAATTACCACCAGGTATGGTAAGGCTATCGATCCAGGTATGGCACGCCCTCACCTGATCACCTATCACAATCTCCAGCCCCACGCACGCACCAAAGAACCCACCCGGCACCAAACGCAGCTCCTCTCGACCCCCTCGAGTAAACGCCGCCACCGTCGTGCGATCTTCCTGACACAGACGCCGTCGCCGCCTCCTTCCCACCTACGGCGTCCCCCACGTCCATGGTGACGGCGCTCGCGTCCTACACTGACCCTCCGCCTCATATAGGTTGGTCGTTGATGGAGTGGGATGTGCCGCTGCGGTTTGGGGAGGCGCAATCACGATCTGGTTGGGATCTCAGTGTGGACTCGTTCTCTACGATGAAGGATGGCGCTGCCTCCCTGGCAAATGGGATCGGAGGAAGGGGCTCTACGTCGTGAATGTCGGCGAGGCAGCGGCCGAAGGCGAGCCCGACGGTGAGCACGGGTGTTCGTCCCATGAAATAGGCGGCCACGGAGGGCGGATCTGAGGCCACCCCAATCGCCGGTGGCCCTTCCTCCCATCGCTCATCGCCTCCATTCTCTCTCTCCTCTAAATCTTTGTCGCCCCTGCCTGATTCTGGCCGACGCCATCCGGCTCTCGCATCGACCACCACCAGCACGGCTGCGGACGAGGCGCAACCGCAGACGCCGCCGCCGCCATCCTCATCCACCTCCTCCACCATCCTTCCCAGCCGTCGTCGGGGGCACCCGCCATCTGCGCTCTAGCCCACCCGCTCCCTCCTATCCCCTCCCCCTGCCTGCCAGCCCCGTGATCCATCGCACAGATGGCAGGTACTACAGCGACCTCCTCCCCAGCGGATCCGGCCTCCTCCGATGGAGATCCATCCTGGGCACCGCCTTATTCTCATGCGTGCACGTCTATATCAACGTCTCATTCCACCTCACCTCACCTGAGCCTTTACCTTCCCACCTCTGCTTCAGATCCACATCACTTTGCAAGGTATGTGCTTGATTGTTCCGAACTGGATCGATGGATTATGCAAGGTACTTTGGGTGTCGTCATTGACGGCAATTGTCACGCCATGCTACCATCGGAGGGGTCCCTCATCGATGATTAGGGTCTTCCGAACTGCACGAGCTCCATTGAGAAGGATGTTTTTAATTCTGGTTTTGCCTACATGCTTTCTTTGCCTGTATCTACTTAGCTAATGTCTTCTTATAGATAGTAGCTGCTGAAGTGGTGATCAAAGTTGTTCACTATAAGGAAACAACCATGATAACAAAAGTGTATATTCCCTGACCTTTGACCTGAAGTACTTTTTCATTAGAAACTTGCAACAGCCAGGCATTGAAATTAGCAACAGCTTCGTACGTACTGAACTAATTTGCAGCAACACGTACTGAACTAAGTTAGGTTATGCTCATCGTTCCAACATGCTTAGTGATAACCACCTAGCAAGCTGATCAAACATGAAAAAATTGAAGTGCTACTGCTAATCGTACTATTCTGAATGTGAAAATCTATTTAATTGGCTCTTCTCTAATTGTACACTTGCATAAATCTCAGATCTTGCAAATTACAGTATAACCATAAAAGTCATGCTTTGACTCCTATAGGGCCTTTTGCACTTTAATATGACTAATAATTTGCCTTAATATCACAGATTGTATTACTACCTTTCTAAGTGAATGACATTCAAGAAGGTCATTAAATAAAACCAAGAAATCCTTCTGGTATTGGAGTGTAGGAAAGTTGAGACTATAAAACCAAAAGGTTATATTTACGTTTATTAGAGAAGGTTCTTTACTTTTTATAGGAAAACACAAAATGTTGCGATGTAGAGTCTAGGTGGTGGGCCTCCTTGATCCACTTGGTGGATGAGGGCGACTCCGGTCCTGGCACCCATAGTGCCAGTGATCCAAAAATCATAGGGCCTGGATATAGCTCTAGCAGACGTATGCGGCTTGCGCATCGAGCTTGGTCGTCTCGAGCATGGAGATAGGCGAGTTGTAGACCAAGAGCTGGTACAGAGATAGGCGAGTTGTAGACAAGAGCTGGTGGGCAGCAAGAAACGCATGCACACCAAAGAACAAATCTGAGTCACATGCCTACTTCTATTGGTTTCTACAAAGAGCGGCTAGCTTAGATCTTAGACCAGTCGGTCACTGTCGAGGTCGCCAAGGTGATCTTACAGCACCGCCGTGGGGATTTCTCATGATTTTATGTAGGCAAGCCGCAAGCGGTGGTGGTGATTGGCTGGGTGGTGTCGCTGCCTTGGGAAGAGACGAAGTGATGGTAAAAGTAAGCAGGATCCGATGATTCTTCCGTGGGGATAGCCAAAGTCAAGATGTCGACTACAGACTCGTCGCAGACTTGCAGTGAACCTGGATGCGGCAAGCCTGATTTGTGGATCGATGGCGGGTCTTGACTTTGTTAGGCCGGGATTGGATGGTTGCGGAGGGTGGTGTGCTTGATTGGGTTCCCATGGAAGAATGTGGCCTCCTCGTGGATCTGGTCATGCCCATCCTAGAGAACATTGTGTCCCTAGCTCCCTCGAGGAGCAAGGACAGTGCAAGCGGCAGCAGGGGGTAGGGGTAGATGTGGGGAGGGATGTCGGCGGCTGCTCGAGGTCATCATGATGAAACCCTTGACGTCCCATCTTTATCAATGGAAGTGGAAGAGCACGAAGTCGAGATTGGATAGGAGTTTGAGTTCTTTTTGGCACCGATCGGTTCCCCACTTTAGAGATGTATTTTTTTGCGTGCGAGCAAACAGTGGGTTGATTCTAAAAGGGATAGGCACTTTTCAACAGAAGTGCATGACGGACCAAAAATATGACCTCATTTTATTTGTTTGATAGATATCGTATTATTCGTTGTTGTTCGTTCGGTGAAATTTCCTAATATTTGATTGTTGTGTTTCTAATTAGAGCATCCCATAATCACCCAATATGAGGGGATGATAAATGAAAGATACTGATTATAAATTTTAAAGAGCCCGTGGCAACGCACGGGCGTTATACTAGTTTTTTTAAGAATCCTAACAATAACAACGGCGCAGCAAAGCGCACCCAACCCTTCTAGTCTAGATGATGGACCAACAGATCAAGTAGAAACGCCCTACAAACCATCCGGCCCCGGTGAGTCCATCTTTCACTCACTGGCATTCTTCTACACGGTTATCATTCAAAGCAGATTTTCCGTCATCTTGTCGTCGTACTCAATTCTCTCTAGCCTTCACCGCCACCGGGAGCCCGTCCGCCATCCGCAACGTCAGCGAGGCCACCTGCCGCGGCCGGTACGCGCCGTCCACCGCCAATTCGAACTCCTCCAGCACGCATGCCACGATAGACTTCATCTGGATATACGCCATCTCCTTTCCGAGGCAAATTCTTGGCCCTGCGTGGAACGCCATGTACCGGAACGGGTTCTCCGGCCGGAACGTCCCCTCCGCCGGGTCCAGCCACCGCTCCGGCCGGTACGCCCGCGCGTCGTCGCCCCACACGGACTCCATCCGCCCCATCGCGTACGAGTTGTACGCCACGAACCACCCCGCCCCCACCGCCGTGCCGTCCGGAAGAACGTCCGCGGCCTTCGCTTGCAGCGAGTTCACCGGCACCGGCGGGTACAGTCGCATTGACTCCGTGATGGCCGCGTGCACGTAGTGCATCTCCCTCAGCTCGTCGAGGTCGAACCCGGCTCTGCCGAGATCGCCGATCGCTCGGCGGGCGCGCACGGCGGCGACCTCGTCGCGGATGCGGTGCTCCACGTCCGGACGCGAGGACAGCAGCCAGAAGAACCAGCTGAGCGCGGAGGATGTCGTTTCCCGTCCGGCGAGCAGGAAGCTGATCACCACGTCGCGGAGGGCCCTCTCGGTGTAGCTCTCGCCCTGGCTCACCATGAACCGCGACAAGAGGTCGTGCTTCTCGCATCCCATGCTCATCTCCTCCCGCCGCAACCGGATGATGCGATCGGCGAAGCCATGCACTATGGCGATGGACTCGCGCAGCCGCCGCTCGGAACCCAGGTTGAGCGCCTTCTTGATCTTCCAGAATCCTGGGACGGCGTACCGGAACCTGCCGGCGCTGAAATTGGCCGCGTCGCGGAACGCGTCGGCGAACCTGCTGCTCGCGGTCCCGGTGCTCTCGACCTCCGGGCAAGCGTCGCCGTCGGGGAGCTGGCGGGGGTCGTGGTCGAAGGCGACGCGGCAGATATTGTCGAACGCGTACCGCTCGAGCGTGTCCTGTAGGTCGAGGTGGCCGCCGGAGCCGGCGGCGCGTCGCAGCAGCGGGAGGAGCCTGCCATGGAGCTCGCTGTGCACGCTTCGCGCCACGAAGAGGCGCAGCGAGCGCGTGTTGAACTCATAACTGGCCGCCTTCCGCTGCGCGCGCCACGCCTCGCCGTCGGCGTTGAAGATGCCCCGGCCGAGGAAGTCGTGGAGCAGCGACGCGAAGCGCGGGCCCTTGGGGTAGTTGTCGAAGCTGGCGCGCATGATGTGCTCCAGGTTCGCCGGGTTGGCGGTGATGACGCCCCGGATGCCGCCCGGCCGGCGGAACACGAGCGTGCAGGTGGGCTGGCGCGCGAGCACCTCGGTGAGCCAGTCCAGTATACGGTGCCGGTTGGCCAGGAACTGCGGCAGGTGGCCGAGCAGCGGGTACGGCCGCAGCAGCCCCGGCCGCTGCGCCGCCGCCTTCTTGTCGACGACCCTCCACGCGCGGAGGACGAGGACGGCGCCGAGGCAGAAGAGCGGCAGCAGCAGGAAGGCTGCCAGTGCGATCGCCATGGTCGTTCGCTAGCGAGCTGGACTGTGCCTACCGCGCCAGGAAATCCGCGTGGTTTATCTCCATCGGCCTGTGGAATGTAGGTGGACGTACGGGAAGACGATAAGGGAGAGGAGAAAAAGAGTGTGGCGGCGAGCGAACGGCGAACCGGTTGCGCTGGTCTGGAAGCGCCTCCGCCGCAGGTGATTTCTTGTGCTCGAGAAAAAGAGGGTGCCGCGTAACGGGAGACCTGATGCGGACTTTCCGTTACGCTCAATAACGAATCGTCATCCGTTTGCGCTCAACTGCGTCACATTCGGCGGATCGGGAGATATTCCTCTCGATATTCCGAGTTTATGCTCCACATGACCGTTTGCATAGGTTTTTGTTGACGTGCTACTTCCAAGCGCAACATATGGCTGTCCCCCGGAGCTCTGAAGTTCATAACTGACCGCTTCTTTCCTTTGGAAACATCGAGAACAAGTTTTTAACTACTTCATCCTTCTCAAAACAATTGTCTTGACTTTAGTATTCCCTTCCATTCATGCTACTCGTTGTTTAAATAAATATATATAGTACTAAAATACATCTAAATACATTCATTCGAGCAACAAATAATATGAATCGGAGGGAGTATAATTTTATGCTAAACATTGAGAGACTTATTTTAGGACCGAGGGAGTATCATACTAATTGGTTCAAAAAAATAAAGGGTATGACTAGGTCTCAATCGACCGAGAGGTAATCAAAGTCTCAGTCAGATGATATAGTATTAGAAGAAAAAAAAGGAAAAACTGAAAAGAAAAATTGTGTACGAATCACCATGCAAGATTAAAAGAATATAGTATCGACTGAGACATAACGAAGTATCAGTCGACTGTGACTTAACAAAACTATTGGTACTAATCGGATGCACATGAACCATAACCGGGGAGACAAAGGATGAAATATTCTTGCGGGCTTCTGGAATCCGGAGTGAATATTCTTAGCATCTATTATTTCAGGGACTTGGTTGCAACTCTCCACCACAATAGCCACTCCGGCGACCGCGTTGAACTCATGTGTGTTTCTCCATGGATATGGATGGAAACAAAAATATTTTTTTGACAAAGAGCAGCAAAGCGCTGCTTTCATGCATGTGTAATAAGAAGAAAATTATCTTACATAATTACATGGTTAAACCACAGAGGCTACAAAGGGTAAAGAAAAAAAAACATGAGAAAATCTATGGAGAGGTTTCCATCTTGCTGGTCACAGCTCGCGCAACATGTCACGGCGCAGAAGTTTATGACCTTTGATCATCTCCATCAAGTACCTAATGCCAAAAGAATTGAAGACCCCCTAATCTTATCAAATCTCCATTCTGATGGTTCATCTCTGATTTTATATATTATGTCATCAATAGTTTGCGTAGTAGCCCTGAATACCTGAGCGCTCCACTCAATCCATATGAACCACGAAATAGTGGTTACAGCGGCCTAACATCTCTCCGTGTGTGCCTAGGTGGCAGCCATAGCATAACCTTGCTCCCATAGACCTCTGAATGAGACCGTGTCCACCATGAGAGCGAGGTCTAGAGGGATACTGAAGAGATCAAACAACCTGTACCACAGCCTATGGAGAAAGGGCATTGCATGAAGATGTGCAACGTCGTGTCTAGAGCGTTGGAGCACAGGGGCAAAGTGGGTCATGCTTCTTGCCACGCTTGGTAAGACGATTCCTCTTGGACGCATAGCTAGGCAGAGAGCTTCAGCTTCGGCGGCACTGGGGCCTTCCAGATATAAGGGCCTTAAGGTCGGATGGAGAACTGCAACGAATTGGATGTTGTAAGTAGATTCCAAAGAGTAGGATCCATCTACTGTCCATCTCCAAGCGATTTTATCATGTCTTCGCGACAACATTATATCCTATGTGACATTCCAAAGCTGAAAGTAGTCTTGCAATACTTTGAGGCCTAGCCTAGGCTTGATCGCGGAGATCCACACATTCTGCAGTAGGCCATCATAGAGTGGGTGCTTCTTTTTCCTTTCCGTGAGAAAACAGGTCTGATAACAACTTCCTCGAAGCACCATAACCCAACCAATTATCATCCGAGAATAGAATCTTAGTTTCATCCCAAATCTTAATTTTTGTTGAAGCTTGGAATAGAGAAACAATATGATCATCAATGAAAAGAGGGAGATCTTTCCAAGGCCTCTCCACATTTGTCCACTCCAGCCACAGCCATCTGTATTAGGGAGCCCGACTATTTTTTAGATCAACAATACCTAGCCCACCATAGTCAAAAGGCCTACATAACCTCTTCCAAGCCATGGGGCACCTTGCTGACACCAAACCCTATTTGATGCCTTAAGCGTCAAATAAAGGCCATTTGCCAACTAGCGCACCCCCTTAGGAACTAACGGTCTGGCCCATATAACGCACTGTAGTGGTTTTTTAGGTGGTTATGTGTTTCACATTGGCCAGTTATTCTCTAGTTGTTTTCCTCATTGTTTTTCCTTTCCTTCTTATTTATCAAATGTGTGAACACTCAAATTCATGAACTTTTTTTTCCAAATTTTGTGAACTTCTTTTTAGTTTTTAACTTATTTTCAAATTTGGTTTTGAACCTTTTTTTTAATTTTCATGAACTTTTTCCAAATCATTAAGTTTTCGGATTCATGAACTCTCCGTAAAAATCATGTGCCTTTTCCCAAATTTGTGAAGTTTTTCCAAACTTTTGTGGACTTCTTCTCAAAATCATGAAATTTTCATTTTTGTGAACTTTTCCAAATTCATGAACTTGTTTCTAAATTTATGAAGCTTTTCAAATCCATGATTTTTTTTCCAAATTCATGATTTTTTTTCGAACTAAATATTTCTTTCCGAATTTGATTTTTTTTCAAATTTCATGAACTTTTCATAAAAGTCAATGGTCAATGGCCTATCTGGAAAATGGGGATCGCAAAAATTCCGTCTCTCAGTTTCTTCAGTTCTCCACCCAAAAATGCATGATTGCTATGTGGGTTTCTATATACTATCATAACCGTTTGTACATCAGGAGATATGTGCTCATTTTTCATAAAACCGACACCCCACCACCTATTCCCAACTCAGATGGATTGTCATTATACATCCATGTCTAGTTTAGAAAACACACCTCTTACTTCAACTTTTTATACTTATGCAGTTCTTTACGTTCTCTCTCAAGAACTGAAATTGTTTTCTTCACACCAGACCAGATGATCCAAAGTCAAGTAGGAAAACCATGAATGTTGATTAACATGATGCACCATTTAAAATAATCAGCTGTGCTTAGAGGTTTTTCATCCTGGGGTTGTGCTGGCCTGTCCTCCTGGCCCAGATGAACTCTGCTGGTGGAGGTTTGTTTATGGCCCTTTTCATTTTTTTTAAATAATCACATTTCCGAGTTTTGAAATATGCATTCATTTTTTTCACCATGTCTTTTCACAAGACAGTACTTTAATGCATAACTATTTATGATCTTTCACTGCCCAGTCGGATAAGTATCAGAGAAGAAAATCATAATGATGATAGAATGACTGGCGCAAAATGGTTATTGGGTGGCAAAAACATAAAGAATACCCCGCTCTTTGTGAAGAGAATTGGTTGATGAAAAATTTTGTTGATAAAATAAGAACAAAAATTAGAAATACATATGACATTATATTTGATTATGTAGTGTTGTAGTTTTGTTTATCAAATATAAGTGGAATAATTGAATGGAAAATATTTTTCATGCATGATTGAATGTTGTGGTGGATTTTTTCCTATGCATGATTGAATGGTGAGGTAGGCCTTATCCTATTCATATTTGTATGATGAGATGACATGCTTGCATGTTGAGATCCGGTATAACTCCTTAGGTATATAGGATATGAGCTATATACTGGAACACACTCACAAATAGTTGGATCACCATCTATGGTGCTGCTAACAACAACAAGCTAGCAACACCACACCCTCGACAAAAATGGATACATGCACAAAAGTAGGAATGAAGAACATGTCTCCTTCAACGACTGTGCGGCGTATTGTCAGGCACCTCGGAGGAATAATGAAACACCACAATAACTCATGGAGTCTCAAAAAACCGTCAATGTTGGGCCTAGTTTTCTCACTTTTGCAGGGACATTTTGTGTCTAGTTCTCAAGGTATTTCTGAAATGAATCTCAAAATATTCAAATAAGAAATATTGACCAAGATCTGCCTCCTCATGCTTTTCCCACCCTTCCTCCCGGACCTCATGCTGCCTCGATTCCGGTGTCCTACCAACGGCATCGGCTCGGCCCGACCATGCTAACCTCCTATTGGGCTGGTTGTGGTGGTGGTGTTGACAGTGGATCCGGGCCTCCCCTGCCTAGATCTTACCTGTGGTGGTTCCTAACATTGATGGAGGTCACTCGTGGTGATGTGCCCTGCGGCACCCGATATCACCTTCCTCGGTGACGGGTGTGGCCCTCCTTCCCATTGTGGGAGTTTCGTCTTGCAGTGGTTTTCCACATCTCCGCTTCCTAACCCGACAGCTTTTGGGGGTGTTTCGTGGTAGGCCAGGACTCGTCTTGCCGATGCTGGTTATGGTGACACTTGTGGGTGCTGTCTCCTTCATGGAGGCGACTCCATGGCCTTTCTTTTCGTGCCCCTTTTCAAGTACTGGAGGAAACTCTAGGTCCAATTCACTGGATTGGATGGCGGTGGCGTCTCGACATTGCCCCCTCCATGAAGGCACTGCATTGGTTGCTCATGGTGTGGTCGGTGTTGGATTTGGAGACTTTGGAAGCTATGTTGGTTTGGGCCGCTCTTTATGGCGTGGGCATCCGGGGCGCAATGCACTACATCGTCCTCCATGGCTTCTCCCTCCGATCCGCGCAACCCACTTGCTGATCCTTTATGCGCTTGAGGGTGGGAGGTACATTGATTTGGTCAGTCCCGAGGGCGTGGTGGTGGGACGGAGGTTTCAAGCATTGGTGTGACGCGGTCTAGATGCCCTGTATCTCGCCTCTTTGCCTTCCCGGCTGGAGCTTGAGCTCTGAGAGTTTTATTGTTTCTCTTCTTTTGTCAGTGAAATGATACGCAAGCTTTGCATATTCACGTAAAAATAACATTATTCTGGTGTCGTTTGATCAGTTATCCACGGCTCAAATCGGTTAAACATATCTCATCGTGTCGTGTAAACTTGACGACTTGTCTAGTTGTCCACTCCAGCACCAGACTTGACTAGGTCGTACCGCCGCCCCTCGTTCCCCGCATCACCGTTTCAAACACAAAAACTCTTCACGGTTTAGCCTAAATGGACCGCCGCCGCCGCCCCTCGTTCCCCACATCGGCGGGGCCGGCGCCGCCGCTGGAGGACGAAAATCTTCTCCTAGAGATCCTGCTCCGCCTCCCTCCATTGCCATCCTCGCTCCCCCGAGCCTCCCTCGTCTGCAAGCGTTGGCGCGACCTCGTCCCCGACCCCAAATTTCTCTGTCGCTTCCACGCCCACCACTGCAAACCCCCGCTCCTAGGGTTTTTCGTCAGAGGCATCGACGGGCCCTCATTCACACCCACGCTGGACACGCCCGACCGCGTCCCCGCGGCGCGGTTCTTGCTGCCGCAGAGCCGCGGGGAGAGCTGGGCCTTCGTCGGCTGCCGCCATGGCCTCGCCCTCCTCATCAACCATACGCGTCTCGAGGCCGTCGTTTGGGACTCCATCACCGGCCACCGGCGCTGCGTGGCCTTTCCACCGGGCATCCACACCTACCATTGGGTCCGAAGCACGGCGCTGCTCTGCCCTTCCGGCACAAACCACGTGCACGGCCACGACTGGGGCTCGCGCCCTTTCAAGCTAGTCTTGGTGGGCGTCGGCATTAATGCTGAGCCCTCTGCATTTGCTTGCATCTATGATTCAGAATCCGATGATGCCTCCTTTGGTTCATAGGATAGAAATTTTATAGGAACAGGAAAATCATAGCAAGTGAGATGACGTGCATCTCAATTTCTATAGAGGAAGAGATGTCATTTGGTGCATAGAATAGGAATTTTTCCATTGAGTCGGCTAATGTTTTTTTTCCTCCAAAATGTGAAGGATTGAATCATATCCTATATAAGAATAGGAATCCATTCCTACAAACCAAAGACCTTCAAAGGAATTTTTCCTTTGCAAATCCTATCCTATTGAATTCCTATAAAATTCCTATAAACCAAAGCTATCATCTCAGCAGGGACTGCACAACATGTTATTTATGCAATGCGTGCCAGCGTCCTGGTTGGGAATGCACTTCATTGGCTGCTTATTGGGGATGGAATTCTCAAATTTGATTTTGAGAGGCAGAGCTTAGTGGTGATCGAGAGACCATTAGTAGTCTGGTGCGTCCGCTTTCAGATATTGCGGACACATGAAAGTAGGCTTGGCTTTGCCATGTGGACAGAGATGGGCATGGAAATATGGAAGAGGAAGCTCAATTATGATGGTGCCCTCGGATGGGTGCTTCAGCAGATCATCCAACTTGACAAGCTCCTTTCACCAGGATCGTCGAGAGTGTTAAACGTGACATGACTCTGTGCGTGTACCCATGCGTACAGCAAGAGGAGATCCTTGTTAACCGAAGGAGGAGTAGTTAGGCAAGATACTCATGTAATCTTTATCTTCTTTTATCTCTTGTATTCTTCTCCTCCAAGATGTATTCCTCAACAACATGTACGCGTATCTGGGCTCTCAACCCATCTATATAACACAAAGCACGTCGGCCAGGAAAGGCAAGACGTTTATGAAGGAAATATGACCTAGAGGCAATAATAAAGTTATTATCTATTTCCTTATATCATGATAAAAGTTTATTATTCATGCTAGAATTGTATTAACCAGAAACATAATACATGTGTGAATACATAGACAAACAGAGTGTCACTAGTATGGCTCTACTTGACTAGCTCGTTAATCAAAGATGGTTATGTTTCCTAACCATGGACAAAGAGCTGTTATTTGATTAAAGGGATCACATCATTAGTTGAATGATCTGATTGACATGACCCATTCCATTAGCTTAGCACCTGATCGTTTAGTATGTTGCTATTGCTTTCTTCATGACTTATACATGTTCCTATGACTATGAGATTATGCAACTCCCCTTTGCCAGAGGAACACTTTGTGTGCTACCAAATGTCACAACGTAACTGGGTGATTATAAAGGAGCTCTACAGGTGTCTCCAAAGGTACATGTTGGGTTGGCGTATTTCGAGATTAGGATTTGTCACTCCGATTGTCGGAGAGGTATCTCCGGGCCCTCTCGGTAATGCACATCACTTAAGCCTTGCAAGCATTGCAACTAATGAGTTAGTTGCGGGATGATGTATTACAGAACGAGTAAAGAGACTTGCCGGTAACGAGATTGAACTAGGTATAGGATACCGACGATCGAATCTCGGGCAAGTAACATACCGATGACAAAGGGAACAACATATGTTGTTATGCGGTCTGACCGATAAAAGATCTTCGTAGAATATGTAGGAACCAATATGGGCATCCAGGTCCCGCTATTGGTTATTGACCGGAGACGTGTCTCGGTCATGTCTACATTGTTCTCGAACCCGTAGGGTCCGCACGCTTAAGGTTTCGATGACAGTTATATTATGAGTTTATGCGTTTTGATGTACCGAAGGTTGTTCGGAGTCCCGGATGTGATCACGGACATGACGAGGAGTCTCAAAATGGTCGAGACATAAAGATTGATATATTGGAAGCCTATGTTTGGATATCGGAAGTGTTCCGGGTGAAATCGGGATTTTACCGGATTACCGGGAGGTTACCGGAACCCCCCCGAGAGGTATATGGGCCTTAGTGGGCCTTAGTGGAAGAGAGGAGAGGTGGCCAGAGATGGGCTGCGCGCCCCTCCCCCCCTTGGTCCGAATAGGACAAGGAGAGGGGGCCGGCCCCCATTCCTCCTCTCTCTCCTCTTTCCCCCCCTCCGCGAATCCTATTCCAACTAGGAAAGGGGGGAGTCCTACTCCCGGAGGGAGTAGGACTCCTCCTGGCGCGCCTCTCCTGGCCGGCCGCACTCCCCCCCCTTTGAGCCCTTATATAGGGAGGCAGGGGCACCCCCTAGAGACACAAGTTGATCCACGTGATCATATTCTTAGCCGTGTGCGGTGCCCCCTTCCACCATAGTCCTCGATAATATTGTAGCGGTGCTTAGGCGAAGCCCTGCGACAGCAGTACATCAAGATCGTCACCACGCCGTCGTGCTGACGGAACTCTTCCCCGACACTTTGCTGGATCGAAGTCCGGGGATCGTCATCGAGCTGAACATGTGCTAGAACTCGGAGGTGCCGTAGTTTCGGTGCTTGATCGGTCGGGCCGTGAAGACGTACGACTACATCAACCAAGTTAACGCTTCCGTTGTCGATCTACAAGGGTACGTATATCACACTCTCCCCTCTCGTTGCTATGCATCACCATGATCTTGCGTGTGCGTAGGAATTTTTTTGAAATTACTACGAAACCCAACAGTGGCATCCGAGCCTAGGTTTTATATGTTGATGTTATTTGCACGAGTAGAACACAAGTGAGTTGTGGGCGATATAAGTCATACTGCTTACCAGCATGTCATACTTTGGTTCGGCGGTATTGTTGGATGAAGCGGCCTGGACCGACATTACGCGTACGCTTACGCGAGACCGGTTCTCCCTACGTGCTTTGCACATAGGTGGCTTGCGGGTGACAGTTTCTCCAACTTTAGTTGAACCGAGTGTGGCTACGCCCGGTCCTTGTGAAGGTTAAAACAACACCAACTTGACAAACTATCGTTGTGGTTTTGATGCGTAGGTAAGATTGGTTCTTGTTTAAAGCCCATAGCAGCCACGTAAAACATGCAACAACAAAGTAGAGGACGTCTAACTTGTTTTTGCAGGGCATGTTGTGATGTGATATGGTCAAGACATGATGCTAAATTTTCTTGTATGAGATGATCATGTTTTGTAACCGAGTTATCGGCAACTGGCAGGAGCCATATGGTTGTCGCTTTATTGTATGCAATGCAATCGCGCTGTAATGCTTTACTTTATCACTAAGCGGTAGCGATAGTCGTGGAAGCATAAGATTGGCGAGACGACAACGATGCTACGACGGAGATCAAGGTGTCGCGCCGGTGACGATGGTGATCATGACGGTGCTTCAGAGATGGAGATCACAAGCACAATATGATGATGGCCATATCATATCACTTATATTGATTGCATGTGATGTTTATCTTTTATGCATCTTATCTTGCTTTGATTGACGGTAGCATTATAAGATGATCTCTCACTAAATTATCAAGAAGTGTTCTCCCTGAGTATGCACCATTGCGGAAGTTCTTCGTGCTGAGACACCACGTGATGATCGGGAGTGATAGGCTCTACGTTCAAATACAATGGGTGCAAAACAGTTGCACACATGGAATACTCAGGTTATACTTGACGAGCCAAGCATATACAGATATGGCCTCGGACCACGGAGACCGAAAGGTCGAGCGTGAATCATATAGTAGATATGATCAACATAGTGATGTTCACCAATGAAACTACTCCATCTCACGTGATGATCGGACATGGTTTAGTTGATTTGGATCATGTAATCACTTAGAGGATTAGAGGGATGTCTATCTAAGTGGGAGTTCTTTAAGTAATATGATTAATTGAACCTAAATTTATCATGAACTTAGTACCTGATAGTATCTTGCTTGTTTATGTATGATTGTAGATAAATGGCCCGTGCTGTTGTTCCGTTGAATTTTAATGTGTTCCTTGAGAAAGCAAAGTTGAAAGATGATGGTAGCAATTACACGGACTGGGTCCGTAACTTGAGGATTATCCTCATTGCTGCACAAAAGAATTACGTCATGGAAGCACCGCTGGGTGCCAGGCCTGCTGCTGGAGCAACACCAGATGTTGTGAACGTCTGGCAGAGCAAAGCTGATGACTACTCGATAGTTCAGTGTGCCATGCTTTACGGCTTAGAACCGGGACTTCAACGATGTTTTGAACGTCATGGAGCATATGAGATGTTCCAGGAGTTGAAGTTAATATTTCAAGCAAATGCCCGGATTGAGAGGTATGAAGTCTCCAATAAGTTCTATAGCTGCAAGATGGAGGAGAACAGTTCTATCAGTGAGCATATACTCAAAATGTCTGGGTATAATAATCACTTGATTCAAATGGGAGTTAATCTTCCAGATGATTGCGTCATTGACAGAATTCTCCAATCACTGCCACCAAGCTACAAGAGCTTTGTGATGAACTATAATATGCAAGGGATGAATAAGACTATTCCCGAGCTCTTCGCAATGCTGAAAGCTGCGGAGGTAGAAATCAAGAAGGAGCATCAAGTGTTGATGGTAAACAAGACCACTAGTTTCAAGAAAAAGGGCAAAGGGAAGAAGAAGGGGAACTTCAAGAAAAACAGCAAGCAAGTTGCTGCTCGAGAGAAGAAACCCAAGTCTGGACCGAAGCCTGAAACTGAGTGCTTCTACTGCAAGCAGACTGGTCACTGGAAGCGGAACTGCCCCAAGTATTTGGCGGATAAGAAGGATGGCAATGTGAACAAAGGTATATGTGATATACATGTTATTGATGTGTACCTTACTAATGCTCGCAGTAGCACCTGGGTATTTGATATTGGTTCTGTTGCTAATATTTGCAACTCGAAATAGGGACTACGGATTAAGCGAAGATTGGCTAAGGACGAGGTGACCATGCGCGTGGGAAACGGTTCCAAAGTCGATGTGATCGCAGTCGGCGCGCTACCTCTACATCTACCTTCGGGATTAATATTAGACCTAAATAATTGTTATTTGGTGCCAGCGTTAAGCATGAACATTATATCTGGATCTTGTTTGATGCGAGACGGTTATTCATTTAAATCAGAGAATAATGGCTGTTCTATTTATATGAGTAATATCTTTTATGGTCATGCACCCTTGAAGAATGGTCTATTGAATCTCGATAGTAGTGACACACATATTCATAATGTTGAAGCCAAAAGATGCAGAGTTGATAATGATAGTGCAACTTATTTATGGCACTGCCGTTTAGGTCATATCGGTGTAAAGCGCATGAAGAAACTCCATACTGATGGACTTTTGGAACCACTTGATTATGAATCACTTGGTACTTGCGAACCGTGCCTCATGGGCAAGATGACTAAAACGCCGTTCTCCGATACTATGGAGAGAGCAACAGATTTGTTGGAAATCATACATACTAATGTATGTGGTCCGATGAATATTGAGGCTCGTGGCGGATATATCTACTTAATGAAACATAAGTCTGAAACGTTTGAAAAGTTCAAAGAATTTCAGAGTGAAGTTGAAAATCATCATAACAAGAAAATAAAGTTCCTACGATCTGATCGTGGAGGAGAATATTTGAGTTACGAGTTTGGTGTACATTTGAAACAATGCGGAATAGTTTCGCAACTCACGCCACCCGGAACACCACAGCGTAATGGTGTGTCCGAACGTCGTTGAAAGAACATGCGGTGCCCCCATGTTTGGTTTTGGTAATTGATGACAATCCCTATGGACTAATGATTGCCTTGAGTTATATTGAAGGTTTTGTCCATAGGCTTTTCTTGGAGTACATGTGTTGGTTTCAAGGAGAGTTTGTGTCGACCAAGGTGCTATTCAAGGAATTACCTAAAGATTGGTCTTGTGAGAGGATGATCAAGACTAAGTTAAAGAGTGAATCAAGTTGATCAACCCACAAAGCGTAGAAGATGTACCGAGAGGGATCAAGTGATCCCATGGTATGGTAAGCATTGTCAATTACGCTTTGTGTACTAACCCATGGTCTTCGTGAGGGTTCTTTGTGGGGTTAGGTTGCGGTGTGAAAGTTCAAGTGGAACATCACGAAGAGATCAAATGCTTGAAGCTTGCCATCCTTTGTGGTGACAATGGACTTGTGAAGATGTGCGGAAGAAAGGCTCACCCATAGTGGAGTATGGGGGAGCAATCAACTAGTCTTCATCGAGCCAACACAATCAAGAAAGGTGGTCCAACTTGAGGAAGTCAAGATCGTCATCATCTAGCTCAAGTGGACCATGTGCAAGGCAAAGGTTTGCCCTTGATAGGTTTTCTATTTTACCGGTCTCATGATGGTAGTTGGGAGACCGGGTTAGGATCGATTGCCGTACTATCAAGGGGGGCTCTCGATGAGTAGCTTGATCGTATCGTTTGTTGAGAGCTCAAACCATTGCATCCTTGCATCATCTTTCTTGGTTCTTGTTTGGTTCTCTTTGAGAGTCTTAGAGCTTATGGTCATCTTGATGACAAGATGCTACTCGTCGTCTTGTTTCCAACAAGCTTGAGTTTGCTCAATTCGGAGCTCATATGCAGAAGTTATGGCAGTTCTGGTTTTCTTGAGAGTGGTTTTTGTCTGGTCCCAGCGGTAGTACCGCTTGGAGCTCTCAGCCGTTGTACCGCTGCTTCCGGGCGGTGGTACCGCCAACCTGCTCAGCAAAGACTTGGGCGGTTGTTCCAGCCAGGCACCGCCCAAGTACCGGTCAGGCCTCTGTTTTGATGCGGTACTCGGGCGGTGGTGGCCCGGTTGGTCCGGTCGTACCGGTACCACCGGTGTCCGGAGCAGTTCTACCACTCAGGACTTAGCCGCCCGAGCGCTCAAGTCCATGCGGTTGCACCGGCCCGGTACCGCTCGACTACCGCACTCAGGGGTGACTCCCTTCTGTTCCTATGCGGTGGTTGAGCGGTGGCTGGGTGGTTGCTCCGGTTGTTCTTCTCAACCGGTGCTACTTCCTGGTCGCTCGGTTGTACCGCCTGGTAGGGTTCTGCTCGTATACTGTGAGTCCCGGTTGTACCGGGACCAGGAGCGGTAGTACCGCTCGTGTGCGGGCTGAGCACATACCGGTTGGATTTTCCCCCTCCTATAAAGGGGGGTAATGAACCCCATCTCTTTTAGCTCATGTTCTTCCCCCATTGTTGACCTTCTTCGAGCTTGCTAACTCTCAATCCCTCCAATGATTCTTGCTAGTTCTTGAGGGAAAAGAGAGAGGAGATCTAGATCCACGTTTCCACCAATTACTTTCTCCTCTATGTGAGGGGAACCCCTTGGATCTAGATCTTGGAGTTCTTCGTGTTCTTCTTTCGTTCTTCCTCTCATTTTCTTCCCTAGCATTAGTTGCTTTGGTGGGATCGGGAGAGAAGGACTTGGGCACTCCGTGTGCCCTTGCCATTGCATTTGGTGCATCGGTTTGAGTTCTCCACGTGATACGTGGAAGTTACAAGTTGAGAAGCTTATTACTCTTGGGTGCTTGGTACCCTTGAGCTTGTTCCTCTTGGGTGCTTGGGCACCCTAGACGGTTGTTGGTGTTCGGAGCTCAATCATTGTGGTGCAAAGCTCCGGGCAAGCGTCGGGGTCTCCAATTAGGTTGTGAAGATCGCCCCGAGCAATTTGACGGGTACCGGCGACCGCCCCCAAGGGTTGCCAAAGTGTACGGGTTCGGTGACCGCCCCCAAGGGTTGCCATTTGTACGGGTTCGGTGACCGCCCTCAAGGGTCCCCTAGTGGAATCACGGCATCTTGCATTGTGCGAGAGCGTGAGGAGATTACGGTGGCCCTAGTGGCTTCTTGGGGAGCATTGTGCCTCCACACCGCTCCAAACGGAGATTAGCATCCGCAAGGGTGTGAACTTCGGGATACATCGTCGTCTTCGCGTGCCTCGGTTATCTCTTACCCGAGCTCTTTACTTATGCACTTTACTTTGTGATAGCCACATTGTTTCTTATCATATATCTTCCTATCACCTAGTAGTCTATCTTGCTTAGCATAAGTTGTTGGTGCACATAGGTGAGCCTAGTTGTTGTAGGTTTTGTGCTTGGCAAATTAACCGCTAGGTTTATTCCGCATTTGTTCAAGCCTAAACCGTAATTATTTTAAAACGCCTATTCACCCCCCCCCCCTCTAGGCGACATCCACGATCTTTCAATCGTAATCGTACTTTACTAGATATGGTGTGATCTATGATGTCTCTTACTGATTTACCGCTATCGTTTTGGGGTTATGCTTTGGAGACGGCCACATTCACGTTAAATAGGGCACCATCAAAATCCGTTGAGACGACGCCTTATGAACTATGGTTTGGCAAGAAACCAAAGTTGTCGTTTCTGAAAGTTTGGGGCTGCGATGCTTATGTGAAAAAGCTTCAACCTGATAAGCTCGAACCCAAATCGGAGAAATGTGTCTTCATAGTATATCCAAAGGAGACTATTGGATACACCTTCTATCACAGATCCGAAGGCAAGACTTTTGTTGCTAAGTTCGGAAACTTTTTGGAGAAGGAGTTTCTCTCGAAAGAAGTGAGTGGGAGGAAAGTAGAACTTGACGAGGTAACTGTACCTACTCCTTTATTGGAAAGTAGTGCATCACAGAAAACTGTTTCTGTGACACCTACACCAATTAGTGAGGAAGCTAATGATAATGATCATGAAACTTCAGAACAAGATACTACTGAACCTCGTAGATCAACCAGAGTGAGATCCGCGCCAGAGTGGTACGGTAATCTAGTTCTGGAAGTCATGCTACTAGATCATGATGAACCTACAAACTATGAAGAAGTGATGGTAAGCCCAGATTCCGCAAAATGGCTTGAAGCCATGAAATCTGAGATGGGATCCATGTATGAGAACAAAGTGTGGACTTTGGTTGACTTGCCCAATGATCGGCAAGCAATTGAGAATAAATGGATCTTCAAGAAGAAGATTGACGCCGACGGTAATATCACTGTCTACAAAGCTTGACTTGTCGCAAAAGGGTTTCGGCAAGTTCAAGGGGTTGACTACGATGAGACCTTCTCACCCGTAGCGATGCTTAAGTCTGTCTGAATCATGTTAGCAATTGCCGCATTTTATGATTATGAAATTTGGCAGATGGATGTCAAAACTGCATTCCTGAATGGATTTCTGGAAGAAGAGTTGTATATGATGCAACCGGAAGGTTTTGTCGATCCAAAGGGAGCTAACAAAGTGTGCAAGCTCCAGCGATCCATTTATGGACTGGTGCAAGCCTCTCAGAGTTGGAATAAACGCTTTGATAGTGTGATCAAAGCATTTGGTTTTATACAGACTTTTGGAGAAGCATGTATTTACAAGAAAGTGAGTGGGAGCTCTGTAGAATTTCTGATATTATATGTGGATGACATATTGCTAATCGGAAATGATATAGAATTTCTAGATAGCATAAAGGAATACTTGAATAAGAGTTTTTCAATGAAAGACCTCGGTGAAGCTACTTACATATTGGGCATTAAGATCTATAGAGATAGATCAAGACGCTTAATTGGACTTTCACAAAGCACATACCTTGACAAAGTTTTGAAGAAGTTCAAAATGGATCAAGCAAAGAAAGGATTCTTGCTTGTGTTACAAGGTGTGAAGTTGAGTAAGACTCAATGCTCGACCACCGCAGAAGATAGAGAGAAAATGAAAGATGTTCCCTATGCTTCAGCCATAGGATCTATCATGTATGCAATGTTGTGTACCAGACCTGATGTGTGCCTTGCTATAAGTCTAGCAGGGAGGTACCAAAGTAATCCTGGAGTGGATCACTGGACAGCAGACAAGAAACATCCTGAAGTACCTGAAAAGGACTAAGGATATGTTTCTCATATATGGAGGTGACAAAGAGCTCATCGTAAATGGTTACGTTGATGCAAGCTTTGACACTGGTCCGGACGATTCTAAATCACAAACCGGATACGTGTTTATATTGAACGGTGGAGCTGTCAGTTGGTGCAGTTCTAAACAAAGCATCATGGCGGGATCTACGTGTGAAGCGGAGTACATAGCTGCTTCGGAAGCAGCAATTGAAGGAGTCTGGACGAAGGAGTTCATATCCGATCTAGGTGTCATACCTAGTGCATCGGGTCCAATGAAAATCTTTTGGGACAATACTGGTGCAATTGCCTTGGCGAAGGAATCCAGATTGCACAAGAAAACCAAGCACATCAAGAGACGCTTCAATTCCATTCGGGATTTAGTCCAAGTGGGAGACATAAAAATTTGCAAGATACATACGGATCTAAATGTTGCAGACCCGCTGACTAAGCCTCTTCCACGAGCAAAACATGATCAGCACCAAGGCTCCATGGGTGTTAGAATCATTACTGTGTAATCTAGATTATTGACTCTAGTGCAAGTGGGAGACTGAAGGAAATATGCCCTAGAGGCAATAATAAAGTTATTATTTATTTCCTTATATCATGATAAAAGTTTATTATTCATGCTAGAATTGTATTAACCGGAAACATAATACATGTGTGAATACATAGACAAACAGAGTGTCACTAGTATGCCTCTACTTGACTAGCTCGTTAATCAAAGATGGTTATGTTTCCTAACCATGGACAAAGAGTTGTTATTTGATTAACGGGATCACATCATTAGTTGAATGATCTGATTGACATGACCCATTCCATTAGCTTAGCACCCGATCGTTTAGTATGTTGCTATTGCTTTCTTCATGACTTATACATGTTCCTATGACTATGAGATTATGCAACTCCCGTTTGCCAGAGGAACACTTTGTGTGCTACCAAACGTCACAACGTAACTGGGTGATTATAAAGGAGCTCTACAGGTGTCTCCAAAGGTGCATGTTGGGTTGGCGTATTTCGAGATTAGGATTTGTCACTCCGATTGTCGGAGAGGTATCTCCGGGCCCTCTCGGTAATGCACATCACTTAAGCCTTGCAAGCATTGCAACTAATGAGTTAGTTGCGGGATGATGTATTACAGAACGAGTAAAGAGACTTGCCGGTAACGATATTGAACTAGGTATAGGATACCGACGATCGAATCTCGGGTAAGTAACATACCGATGACAAAGGGAACAATGTATGTTGTTATGCGGTCTGACCGATAAAAGATCTTCATAGAATATGTAGGAACCAATATGGGCATCCAGGTCCCGCTATTGGTTATTGACCAGAGACGTGTCTCGGTCATGTCTACATTGTTCTCAAACCCGTAGGGTCCGCACGCTTAAGGTTTCGATGACAGTTATATTATGAGTTTATGCGTTTTGATGTACCGAAGGTTGTTCGGAGTCCCGGATGTGATCACGGACATGAAGAGGAGTCTCGAAATGGTCGAGACATAAAGATTGATATATTGTAAGCCTATGTTTGGATATCGGAAGTGTTCCGGGTGAAATCGGGATTTTACCGGATTACCGGGAGGTTACCGAACCCCCCCCCCCCCCGAGAGGTATATGGGCCTTAGTGGGCCTTAGTGGAAGAGAGGAGAGGTGGCCAGAGATGGGCCGTGCGCCCCTCCCCCCTTGGTCCGAATAGGACAAGGAGAGGGGCCGGCCCCCCTTCCTCCTCTCTCTCCTCTCCCCCCCCCCCCCTCCGCGAATCCTATTCCAACTAGGAAAGGGGGGAGTCCTACTCCCGGAGGGAGTAGGACTCCTCCTGGCGCGCCTCTCCTGGCCGGCCGCACTCCCCCTTTGAGCCTTTATATACGGAGGCAGGGGCACCCCCTAGAGACGCAAGTTGATCCACGTGATCATATTCTTAGCCGTGTGCGGTGCCCCCTTCCACCATAGTCCTCGATAATATTGTAGCGGTGCTTAGGCGAAGCCCTGCGACAGCAGTACATCAAGATCGTCACCACACCGTCGTGCTGACGGAACTCTTCCCCGACACTTTGCTGGATCGAAGTCCGGGGATCGTCATCGAGCTGAACATGTGCTAAGAACTCGGAGGTGCCGTAGTTTCGGTGCTTGATTGGTCGGGCCATGAAGACGTACGACTACATCAACCAAGTTAACGCTTCCGTTGTCGATCTACAAGGGTACGTAGATCACACTCTCCCCTCTCGTTGCTATGCATCACCATGATCTTGCATGTGCGTAGGAATTTTTTTGAAATTACTACGAAACCCAACAGTTTACGCATTTGCACATGGTATTCAGAGCCTTCTTCTTCCACCAGAAACCCTAGCTTATCCATCTCCATCAAGTGCGCGCAGCCATGTCTTCCTCCTCTGCCTCCTTCCAATCGACCCTCGGCGGTGGAGCCCCGGAGAAGCTAACCTGCGGCAACTATGTTTTGTGGCGGACTCAGATCACGCCACAGCTGTGGGGTGCCGGCCTCTTCCACTACGTGGATGGCACAGCAACTGAGCCGGCCGAAGCCCTCACCACCAAGGACGCCGCCGGCAAGGAGACCACTGAGTCGAATCCCCTTCATCCGCTCTGGGTGAGGGAGGATCAGCAGGTCCTCGGTTATCTCCTCCAACACCTCTCCAAGGAAGTGCTCATCACGGTGACCATGATCACCACGACGCACGCTCTTTGGGTGGCACTGGCGAACATGTTTTCGTCACAGTCACTCAGCCGTGTCAACAACATCCGCACAGCGCTGATCAATGCGCGGAAGGGCAATCAATCGGTGGCCACCTTCTTCGCCGCCATGAGGGGCCTCGCCGATGAACTCGCCACGGCAGGAAAACCCATCCAGGACGACGAGTTGATCTCCTACATCATCCAGGGGCTGGACCAAGACTATCAGCCCCTCGTCTCTGCACTAGACGCCCGTGTCACCCCGGTAACTCTCGATGAACTTTTTTCCATGCTCAGTAACTTTGATCAACGCATGGCACAGTATCATGGTCCTGGTGGTGGCTTCAAATCGTCGGCCAACTCTGCATCCAGAGGCCGCGGTGGTGGCTCTCGCTCGCGTTCATCTTCCCGTGGCAAGGGGAGGTTCAGCTCTGGTGGAAGTGGCTACTCCAACAACTCACGTGGCGGCGGGCGCTCCGGTAACTCCAAAGGGCGTCGTGGTGGTGGCAGTGGTGGTTCCAACCGGTCTCGTCCGGACTTGCCTCGCTGCCAAATTTGCGGCAAGCCTGGCCATACGGCAAAGGACTACTGGTACCGCTACAAAGAAGATGACGACGACTCCTCACAAGATGAAGAGAAAGTTGTTGCGGCGGCCGATGGCTCCTATGGAATTGACACAAACTGGTATGTTGACAGTGGTGCCACCAACCACATCACCAATGAACTCGAGAAGGTCACCATGAAGGAGAAATATCATGGCAAAGATCAAATTCATACGGCCAGTGGTGAAGGTATGGGTATACGTCACATTGGCCACTCAATTTTTAATACCCCTAGTCGTAAAATTCATCTCAAAAGAATCCTGCTTGTTCCTAGTGCTCATAAGAATCTTCTCTCCGTTCATAGAATTGCTATTGATAATCATGTTTTTCTTGAATTTCATCATTTCTTCTTTTTGATCAAGGATCAGGCCACGAGGAAAGTTCTCTATCGAGGTAGATGTGTTCGAGAGCTCTACCCGTTGCTTCCGGAGTTTAGAAGATTCAATAAACAAGCTTGTGGTGCTATCAAGCTTTCATCCACACGATGGCATGATCGTTTAGGACATGCCTCTTTTTCTTTGGTTGAAAAATTGCTTAGGAAAAATAAGCTCCCGTTTGTTGGTGAGCACAATGTTGAAACTATTTGTGATTCCTGTCAGTGTGCTAAAAGTCATCAATTACCATATCCCATCTCCACTAGTGTCTCCACTAAACCTTTGCAATTGATCTTTTCTGATGTGTGGGGACCTGCCCCCTCCTCTGTTGGTAGACACACGTACTATGTTAGTTTTATCGATGACTATAGCAAATTTTCATGGATCTATCTTCTCAAAAAAAGATCTGATGTGTTTCAAGTCTTTCAAAACTTTCAAGCACTTGTTGAAAGAAAGTTTGACAGTAAGATCATTGTTGTCCAATCTGATTGGGGAGGGGAATACGAGAAAATCAATTCCTTCTTCCAAAACATAGGCATATCTCACCAAGTATCATGCCCACACGCTCACCAACAAAATGGGTCAGCCGAACGCAAGCATAGGAACATTGTCGAGGTTGGCTTGGCCCTCCTTGCAGGAACCTCCATGCCTCTCAAGTTTTGGGATGAGGCCTTTCTAACAGCCGTTCACATCATCAATATGCTCCCTAGCCGTGTCATAAATAATGAAACACCTATGGAACATCTTCTCCACACGAAACCTGATTACACCTCTCTCCGTGTCTTTGGGTGTGCGTGTTGGCTAAATCTTCGGCCTTACAATAAACGCAAGCTCATGTTTTGCTCAAAACAGTGTGCTTTTCTTGGCTATAGCGCCCAACACAAAGGCGTCAAGTGCCTTGACATCTCTACTGGTAGGGTATATATCTCACGTGATGTTGTTTTTGATGAGACAAAATTCCCCTTTGCGGATCTTCATCCCAATGTCGGTGCCCTACTCCGCAAGGAAATCTTGCTTTTACCCTCTCATCTCTCCGGCTATGATCAAGGGGGTATTACTAATTGTGATGATCATATGTTGACTTGAAGGAAATATGCCCTAGAGGCAATAATAAAGTTATTATTTATTTCCTTATATCATGATAAATGTTTATTATTCATGCTAGAATTGTATTAACCGGAAACATAATACATGTGTGAATACATAGACAAACAGAGTGTCACTAGTATGCCTCTACTTGACTAGCTCGTTGATCAAAGATGGTTATGTTTCCTAACCATAGACATGAGTTGTCATTTGATTAACGGGATCACATCATTAGGAGAATGATGTGATTGACTTGACCCATTCCATTAGCATAGCACTTGATCATTTAGTTTGTTGCTATTGCTTTCTTCATGACTTATACATGTTCCTATGACTATGAGATTATGCAACTCCCGTTTACCGGAGGAACACTTTGTGTGCCACCAAACGTCACAACGTAACTGGGTGATTATAAAGGTGCTCTACAGGTGTCTCTGAAGGTACTTGTTGGGTTGGCGTATTTCGAGATTAGGATTTGTCACTCCGATTGTCGGAGAGGTATCTCTGGGCCCTCTCGGTAATGCACATCACTTAAGACTTGCAAGCATTGCAACTAATGAGTTAGTTGCAGGATGATGTATTACGGAACGAGTAAAGAGACTTGCCGGTAACGAGATTGAACTAGGTATTGAGATACCGACGATCGAATCTCGGGCAAGTAACATACCGATGACAAAGGGAACAACGTATGTTGTTATGCGGTCTGACCGATAAAGATCTTCGTAGAATATGTGGGAGCCAATGTGAGCATCCAGGTTCCACTATTGGTTATTGACCGGAGACGTGTCTCGGTCATGTCTACATTGTTCTCGAACCCGTAGGGTCCGCACGCTTAAGGTTCCGATGACAGTTGTATTATGAGTTTATGAGTTTTGATGTACCGAAGGAGTTTGGAGTCCCGGGTGAGATTGGGGACATGACGAGGAGTCTCGAAATGGTCGAGACGTAAAGATTGATATATTGGACGACTATATTCGGACATCGAAAAGGTTCCGAGTGATTCGGGTATTTTCGGAGGTATCGGGGAGTTACAGGAATACGAGGAAGAAGCAATGGGCCTTAATGGGCCTTAGTGGGAAGGACCAGGAGGTGGCGTACGCCCCTCCCAAGCCCAATCCGAATTGGACAAGGGGTTTGGGGCGCGGCCCCTCTCCCTTCCTTCCCCTCTTCCCCCCTTTTCCCCCCTTCTCCTAGTTGGACTAGGAAAGAAGGAAACCTACTCCAACTAGGAGTAGGAATCCTATTCCCCTGGCGCGCCCCTCCTAGGGTCGGCATCCTCCTGTTGGGGAACGTTGCAGAAAACAGAAATTTTCCTACTCGTTTCACCAAGATCATCTAGGAGTTCATCTAGCAACGAGTGATTAGATGCATCTACATACCTTTGTAGATCGCGAGCGGAAGCGTTCAAAAGAACGGTGATGATGTAGTCGTACTCGACGTGATCCAAATCACCGATGACCAGCGCCGAACGGACGGCACCTCCGCGTTCAACACACGTACGGAACAGCCACGTCTCCTCCTTCTTGATCCAGCAAGGGAGGGAGGAGAGGTTGAGGGAGATGGCACCAGCAGCAGCACGACGGCGTGGTGTTGATGGAGCTGCAGTACTCCGGCAGAGCTTCGCTAAGCACTATGGAGGTTGAGGAGGTGTTGGGGAGGGAGAAGGAGGCAACCAAAGGCCGAGGCGTTCAGGTATGAAGTCCCTCCTCTACCCCACTATATATAGGGGTGCCAAAGGGGGGGTGGTGCGCAGCCTAGGAGATCCAATCTCCTATGGCCGGCGGCCAAGGGGAGGTTTCCCTCCCCCCCCAAGGCACCTAGGAGGTGCCTTACCCTCCTAGGACTCTTGCCCCCTTAAACCCTAGGCGCATGGGCCTATGTGGGGCTGGTGCCCTTGGCCCATTAGGCCAAGGCGCACCCCCTTACAGCCCATGTGGCCCCCCGGGACAGGTGGACCCACCCGGTGGACCCTCGGGACCCTTCCGGTGGTCCCGGTACAATACCGATAACCCCGAAACTTGTCCCGATGCCCGAAACAGGACTTCCCATATATAAATCTTTACCTCCGGACCATTCCGGAACTCCTCGTGACGTCCGGGATCTCATCCGGGACTCCGAACAACATTCGGGTTACTGCATATACATATCCCTACAACCGTAGCGTAACCGAACCTTAAGTGTGTAGACCCTACGGGTTCGGGAGACAAGCAGACATGACCGAGACGACTCTCCGGTCAATAACCAACAGCGGGATCTGGATACCCATGCTGGCTCCCACATGCTCCACGATGATCTCATCGGATGAACCACGATGTCGAGGATTCAATCAACCCCGTACACTATTCCCTTTGTCCATCGATATGTTACTTGCCCGAGATTCGATCGTCGGTATCCCAATACCTCGTTCAATCTCGTTACCGGCAAGTCACTTTACTCGTACCGTAATGCATGATCCCGTGACCAGACACTTGGTCACTCTGAGCTCATTATGATGATGCATTACCGAGTGGGCCCAGTGATACCTCTCCGTCATACGGAGTGACAAATCCCAGTCTTGATCCATGTCACCCAACAGACACTTTCGGAGATACCCGTAGTCTACCTTTATAGTCACCCAGTTATGTTGTGATGTTTGGCATACCCAAAGCACTCCTACGGTATCCGGGAGTTACACGATCTCATGGTCTAAGGAAAAGATACTTTGACATTGCAAAACTCTAGCAAACGAACTATACGATCTTGTGCTATGTTTAGGATTGGGTCTCGTCCATCACATCATTCTCCCAATGATGTGATCTCGTTATCAATGACATCCAGTGTCCATAGTCAGGAAACCATGACTATCTGTTGATCAACGAGCTAGTCAACTAGAGGCTCACTAGGGACATGTTGGTGTCTGTTATTCACACATGCATTACGATTTCCGGATAACACAATTATAGCATGAATAAAGACAATTATCATGAACAAGGAAATATAATAATAATGCTTTTATTATTGCCTCTAGGGCATATTTCCAACAGTCTCCCACTTGCACTAGAGTCAATAATCTAGTTACATTGTGATGAATCGAACACCCATGGAATTCTGGTGTTGATCATGTTTTGCTCTAGGGAGAGGTTTAGTCAACGGATCTGCTACATTCAGGTCCGTATGTACTTTACAAATCTCTATGTCTCCATCTTGAACATTTTCACGAATGGAGTTGAAGCGACGCTTGATGTGCCTTGTCTTCTTGTGAAACCTGGGCTCCTTGGCAAGTGCAATAGCTCCAGAGTTGTCACAGAAGAGCTTGATCAGCCCCGACGCATTGGGTATGACTCCTAGGTCGGTGATGAACTCCTTCACCCAAATTGCTTCATGTGCTGCCTCCGAGGCTGCCATGTACTCCGCTTCACATGTAGATCCCGCCACGACGCTTTGCTTGCAAATGCACCAGCTTACTGCCCCACCATTCAAAATATACACGTATCCGGTTTGTGACTTAGAGTCATCCAGATCTGTGTCGAAGCTAGCGTCGACGTAACCCTTTACGACGAGCTCTTCGTCACCTCCATAAACGAGAAACATTTCCTTAGTCCTTTTCAGGTACTTTAGGATATTCTTGACCGCTGTCCAGTGTTCCTTGCCGGGATTACTTTGGTACCTTCCTACCAAACTTACGGCAAGGTTTACATCAGGTCTGGTACACAGCATGGCATACATAATAGAACCTATGGCTGAGGCATAGGGGATGACGCTCATCTCTTCTATATCTTCTGCCGTGGTCGGACATTGAGCTGAGCTCAATTTCATACCTTGCAACACAGGCAAGAACCCCTTCTTGGATTGATCCATATTGAACTTCTTCAATATCTTATCAAGGTATGTGCTTTGTGAAAGACCTATGAGGCGTCTTGATCTATCTCTATAGATTTTGATGCCTAATATATAAGCAGCTTCTCCAAGGTCCTTCATTGAAAAACTTTTATTCAAGTAGGCCTTGATGCTGTCCAAGAGTTCTATATCATTTCCCATCAAAAGTATGTCATCTACATATAATATGAGAAATGCTACAGAGCTCCCACTCACTTTCTTGTAAACGCAGGCTTCTCCATAAGTCTGTGTAAACCCAAACGCTTTGATCATCTCATCAAAGCGAATGTTCCAACTCCGAGATGCTTGCACCGCCCATAAATTGAGCGTTGGAGCTTGCACACTTTGTCAGCATTCTTAGGATCGACAAAACCTTCCGGCTGCATCATATACAATTCTTCCTTAAGGAAACCATTAAGGAATGCCGTTTTGACGTCCATTTGCCATATTTCGTAATCATAGAATGCGGCAATTGCTAACATGATTCGGACGGACTTCAGCTTCGCTACCGGTGAGAAAGTCTCATCGTAGTCAACCCCTTGAACTTGTGGATAACCCTTAGCGACAAGCCGAGCTTTATAGATGGTCACATTACCATCCGCGTCTGTCTTCCTCTTAAAGATCCATTTATTTTCTATGGCTCGCCGCTCAATGGGCAAGTCAGTCAAAGTCCATACTTTGTTTTCATACATGGATCCTATCTCGGATTTCATGGCTTCTAGCCATTTGTCGGAATCCGGTCCCGCCATCGCTTCTTCATAGTTCGAAGGTTCACCGTTGTCTAACAACATGATTTCCAAGACAGGGTTGCCGTACCACTCTGGTGCGGAACGTGTCCTTGTGGACCTTCGAATTTCAGTAGGGGCTTGATCAGAAGTATCTTGATCATTTTCATTAACTTCCTCTCTAGTCGGTGCAGGCACCTCAGGAACATTTTCTTGAGTTGCGCCATTTTCCGGTTCAAGAGGTAATACTTCATCAAGCTCTACTTTCCTCCCACTTACTTCTTTCGAGAGAAACTCTTTCTCCAGAAAGGACCCATTCTTGGCAACAAAGATCTTGCCTTCGGATCTGAGGTAGAAGGTGTACCCAATAGTTTCTTTTGGGTACCCTATGAAGACGCATTTTTCCGATTTGGGTTCGAGCTTTTCAGGTTGAAGTTTCTTGACATAAGCATCGCATCCCCAAACTTTTAGAAACGACAGCTTAGGTTTCTTCCCAAACCATAATTCATACGGTGTCATCTCAACGGATTTCGACGGAGCCCTATTTAAAGTGAATGCGGCAGTCTCTAAAGCATAGCCCCAAAAAGAAAGCGGTAAATCGGTAAGAGACATCATAGATCGCACCATATCTAACAGAGTGCGATTACGACGTTCGGACACACCATTACGCTGAGGTGTTCCAGGCGGCGTGAGTTGTGAAACTATTCCACATTTTCTTAAGTGTGCCCCAAACTCGTGACTCAAGTATTCTCCTCCACGATCTGATCGTAGAAACTTGATTTTCCTGTCACGTTGATTTTCAACCTCACTCTGAAATTCCTTGAACTTTTCAAAGGTTTCAGACTTGTGTTTCATTAAGTAGATATACCCATACCTACTTAAATCATCAGTGAGGGTGAGAACATAACGATAGCCACCGCGAGCCTCAACACTCATCGGACCGCACACATCAGTATGTATGATTTCCAATAAGTCGGTTGCTCGCTCCATTGTTCCTGAGAACGGAGTCTTGGTCATTTTACCCATAAGGCATGGTTCGCACGTGTCAAATGATTCATAATCAAGAGACTCTAAAAGTCCATCAGCATGGAGCTTCTTCATGCGTTTAACACCTATGTGACCAAGGCGGCAGTGCCACAAGTATGTGGGACTATCATTATCAACCTTACTTCTTTTGGTACTCACATTATGAATATGTGTAGCATCACGTTCGAGATTCATAAGGAATAAACCATTCACCATAGGAGCATGACCATAAAACATATCTCTCATAAAAATGGAACAACCATTATTCTCAGATTTAAAAGAGTAGCCATCTCGAATTAAACGAGATCCCGATACAATGTTCATGCTCAAAGCTGGCACTAAATAACAATTATTAAGGTTTAAAACTAATCCCGAAGGGAGATGCAGAGGTAGCGTGCCGACGGCGATCACATTGACCTTGGAACCATTCCCGACGCGCATCGTCACCTCGTCCTTTGCCAGTTTCCGCTTATTCCGCAGCCCCTGCTTTGAGTTACAAATGTGAGCAACTGCACCGGTATCAAATACCCAGGAGCTACTACGGGCACTAGTAAGGTACACATCAATTACATGTATATCACATATACCTTTTGTTTTGCCGGCCTTCTTATCCGCTAAGTACTTAGGGCAGTTCCGCTTCCAGTGACCGCTTCCCTTGCAATAAAAGCACTCAGTCTCGGGCTTGGGTCCATTCTTTGGCTTCTTCCCAGCAGCTTGCTTGCCGGGCGCGGCAACCTCCTTGCCGTCCTTCTTGAAGTTCTTTTTACCCTTGCCTTTCTTGAACTTAGTGGTTTTATTGACCATCAACACTTGATGTTCCTTTCTGACTTCTACCTCTGCTGATTTCAGCATAGCAAATACTTCAGGAATGGTCTTTTCCATCCCCTGCATATTGAAGTTCATCACAAAGCTCTTGTAGCTTGGTGGAAGCGACTGGAGGATTCTGTCAATGACCGCATCATCCGGGAGATTAACTCCCAGCTGAGTCAAGCGGTTATGCAACCCAGACATAGTGAGTATGTGCTCACTGACAGAACTGTTTTCCTCCATCTTACAGCTAAAGAATTTGTCGGAGACTTCATATCTCTCGACCCGGGCATGAGCTTGGAAAACCATTTTCAGCTCTTCGAACATCTCATATGCTCCATGTCTCTCAAAACGCTTTTGGAGCCCCGGCTCTAGGCTGTAAAGCATGCCGCACTGAACGAGGGAGTAGTCATCGAAACATGCCTGCCAAGCGTTCATAACATCTTGTTCTGCAGGGAGAACGGGTGCGTCACCAAGCGGTGCTTGTAGGACATAATCTTTCTTGGCAGCTATGAGGATGATCCTCAGGTTCCGGACCCAGTCCGTATAGTTGCTGCCATCGTCTTTCAGCTTAGTTTTCTCTAGGAACGCGTTGAAGTTGAGGACTACGTTGGCCATTTGATCTACAAGACATATTGCAAAGATTTTAGACTAAGTTCATGATAATTAAGTTCAACTAATCAAATTATTAGTGAACTCCCACTTAGATTAGACATCCCTCTGGTCATCTAAGTATTACATGATCCGAGTTAAACTAGACCGTGTCCGATCATCACGTGAGACGGACTAGTCAACATCGGTGAACATCTTCATGTTGATCGTATCTTCTATACGACTCATGCTCGACCTTTCGGTCTTCTGTGTTCCGAGGCCATGTCTGTACATGCTAGGCTCGTCAAGTCAACCTAAGTGTTTGCATGTGTAAATCTGTCTTACACCCGTTGTATGTGAACGTCTGAATAAAACACCCGATCATCACGTGGTGTTTTGAAACAGCGAACTGTCGCAACGGTGCACAGTTAGGGGGAACACTTCTTGAAATTATTGTGAGGGATCATCTTATTTACTACCGTCGTTCTAAGTAAACAAGATGCAAAACATGATAAACATCACATGCAATCAAATAATAAACGTGACATGATATGGCCAATATCACATAGCTCCTTTGATCTCCATCTTGGGGCTCCATGATCATCTTGTCACCGGCTTGACACCATGATCTCCATCATCGTGTCTCCATGAAGTTGCTCGCCAACTATTACTTCTACTACTATGGCTAACGCGTTTAGCAATAAAGTAAAGTAATTTACATGGCGTTTCTTGATGACACGCAGGTCATATAAAAGAATAAAGACAACTCCTATGGCTCCTGCCGGTTGTCATACTCATCGACATGCAAGTCGTGAATCCTATTACAATAGCATGAACATCTCATACATCACATATAGATCATTCATCATTCATCACAACTTTGGCCATATCATATCACAAACCACTTGCTGCAAAAACAAGTTAGACGTCCTCTAATTGTTGTTGCAAGTTTTACGTGGCTGAATTAGGGTTCTAGCAAGAACGTTTTCTTACCTACGTTAAAGCCACAACGTGATTTGTCAACTTCTATTTACCCTTCATAAGGACCCTGTTCATCGATTCCGCTCCAACTAAAGTAGGAGAGACAGACACCCGCCAGCCACCTTATGCAACTAGTGCATGTTAGTCGGTGGAACCGGTCTCACGTAAGCGTACGTGTAAGGTTGGTCCGGGCCGCTTCATCCCACAATACCGCTGAAGCAAGAAAGGACTAGTAACGGCAAGAAAGTTGACAAATCTACGCCCACAACAAATTGTGTTCTACTCGCGCAAGAAGAACTACGCATAGACCTAGCTCATGATGCCACTGTTGGGGAACGTTGCAGAAAACAAAAATTTTCCTACTCGTTTCACCAAGATCATCTAGGAGTTCATCTAGCAACGAGTGATTAGATGCATCTACATACCTTTGTAGATCGCGAGCGGAAGCGTTCAAAAGAACGGTGATGATGTAGTCGTACTCGACGTGATCCAAATCACCGATGACCAGCGCCGAACGGACGGCACCTCCGCGTTCAACACACGTACGGAACAGCCACGTCTCCTCCTTCTTGATCCAGCAAGGGAGGGAGGAGAGGTTGAGGGAGATGGCACCAGCAGCAGCACGACGGCGTGGTGTTGATGGAGCTGCAGTACTCCGGCAGAGCTTCGCTAAGCACTATGGAGGTTGAGGAGGTGTTGGGGAGGGAGAAGGAGGCAACCAAAGGCCGAGGCGTTCAGGTATGAAGTCCCTCCTCTCCCCCACTATATATAGGGGTGCCAAGGGGGGGTGGTGCGCAGCCTAGGAGATCCAATCTCCTATGGCCGGCGGCCAAGGGGAGGTTTCCCTCCCCCCCAAGGCACCTAGGAGGTGCCTTACCCTCCTAGGACTCTTGCCCCCTTAAACCCTAGGCGCATGGGCCTATGTGGGGCTGGTGCCCTTGGCCCATTAGGCCAAGGCGCACCCCCTTACAGCCCATGTGGCCCCCCGGGACAGGTGGACCCACCCGGTGGACCCCCGGGACCCTTCCGGTGGTCCCGGTACAATACCGATAACCCCGAAACTTGTCCCGATGCCCGAAACAGGACTTCCCATATATAAATCTTTACCTCCGGACCATTCCGGAACTCCTCGTGACGTCCGGGATCTCATCCGGGACTCCGAACAACATTCGGGTTACTGCATATACATATCCCTACAACCCTAGCGTAACCGAACCTTAAGTGTGTAGACCCTACGGGTTCGGGAGACAAGCAGACATGACCGAGACGACTCTCCGGTCAATAACCAACAGCGGGATCTGGATACCCATGTTGGCTCCCACATGCTCCACGATGATCTCATCGGATGAACCACGATGTCGAGGATTCAATCAACCCCGTACGCTATTCCCTTTGTCTATCGATATGTTACTTGCCCGAGATTCGATCGTCGGTATCCCAATACCTCGTTCAATCTCGTTACCGGCAAGTCACTTTACTCGTACCGTAATGCATGATCCCGTGACCAGACACTTGGTCACTCTGAGCTCATTATGATGATGCATTACCGAGTGGGCCCAGTGATACCTCTCCGTCATACGGAGTGACAAATCCCAGTCTTGATCCATGTCACCCAACAGACACTTTCGGAGATACCCGTAGTCTACCTTTATAGTCACCCAGTTACGTTGTGACGTTTGGCATACCCAAAGCACTCCTACGGTATCCGGGAGTTACACGATCTCATGGTCTAAGGAAAAGATACTTGACATTGGAAAACTCTAGCAAACGAACTATACGATCTTGTGCTATGTTTAGGATTGGGTCTTGTCCATCACATCATTCTCCCAATGATGTGATCTCGTTATCAATGACATCCAGTGTCCATAGTCAGGAAACCATGACTATCTGTTGATCAACGAGCTAGTCAACTAGAGGCTCACTAGGGACATGTTGGTGTCTGTTATTCACACATGTATTACGATTTCCGGATAACACAATTATAGCATGAATAAAGACAATTATCATGAACAAGGAAATATAATAATAATGCTTTTATTATTGCCTCTAGGGCATATTTCCAACAGTCTCCCACTTGCACTAGAGTCAATAATCTAGTTACATTGTGATGAATCGAACACCCATGGAATTCTGGTGTTGATCATGTTTTGCTCTAGGGAGAGGTTTAGTCAACGGATCTGCTACATTCAGGTCCGTATGTACTTTACAAATCTCTATGTCTCCATCTTGAACATTTTCACGAATGGAGTTGAAGCGACGCTTGATGTGCCTTGTCTTCTTGTGAAACCTGGGCTCCTTGGCAAGTGCAATAGCTCCAGTGTTGTCACAGAAGAGCTTGATCGGCCCCGACGCATTGGGTATGACTCCTAGGTCGGTGATGAACTCCTTCACCCATATTGCTTCATGTGCTGCCTCCGAGGCTGCCATGTACTCCGCTTCACATGTAGATCCCGCCACGACGCTTTGCTTGCAACTGCACCAGCTTACTGCCCCACCATTCAAAATATACACGTATCCGGTTTGTGACTTAGAGTCATCCAGATCTGTGTCGAAGCTAGCGTCGACGTAACCCTTTACGACGAGCTCTTCGTCACCTCCATAAACGAGAAACATTTCCTTAGTCCTTTTCAGGTACTTCAGGATATTCTTGACCGCTGTCCAGTGTTCCTTGCCGGGATTACTTTGGTACCTTCCTACCAAACTTACGGCAAGGTTAACATCAGGTCTGGTACACAGCATGGCATACATAATAGAACCTATGGCTGAGGCATAGGGGATGACGCTCATCTCTTCTATATCTTCTGCCGTGGTCGGACATTGAGCTGAGCTCAATTTCATACCTTGCAACACAGGCAAGAACCCCTTCTTGGATTGATCCATATTGAACTTCTTCAATATCTTATCAAGGTATGTGCTTTGTGAAAGACCTATGAGGCGTCTTGATCTATCTCTATAGATTTTGATGCCTAATATATAAGCAGCTTCTCCAAGGTCCTTCATTGAAAAACTTTTATTCAAGTAGGCCTTGATGCTGTCCAAGAGTTCTATATCATTTCCCATCAAAAGTATGTCATCTACATATAATATGAGAAATGCTACAGAGCTCCCACTCACTTTCTTGTAAACGCAGGCTTCTCCATAAGTCTGTGTAAACCCAAACGCTTTGATCATCTCATCAAAGCGAATGTTCCAACTCCGAGATGCTTGCACCAGCCCATAAATCGAGCGTTGGAGCTTGCACACTTTGTCAGCATTCTTAGGATCGACAAAACCTTCCGGCTGCATCATATACAATTCTTCCTTAAGGAAACCATTAAGGAATGCCGTTTTGACGTCCATTTGCCATATTTCGTAATCATAGAATGCGGCAATTGCTAACATGATTCGGACGGACTTCAGCTTCGCTACCGGTGAGAAAGTCTCATCGTAGTCAACCCCTTGAACTTGTCGATAACCCTTAGCGACAAGCCGAGCTTTATAGATGGTCACATTACCATCCGCGTCTGTCTTCCTCTTAAAGATCCATTTATTTTCTATGGCTCGCCGCTCAACGGGCAAGTCAGTCAAAGTCCATACTTTGTTTTCATACATGGATCCTATCTCGGATTTCATGGCTTCTAGCCATTTGTCGGAATCCGGGCCCGCCATCGCTTCTTCATAGTTCGAAGGTTCACCGTTGTCTAACAACATGATTTCCAAGACAGGGTTGCCGTACCACTCTGGTGCGGAACGTGTCCTTGTGGACCTTCGAATTTCAGTAGGGGCTTGATCAGAAGTATCTTGATCATTATCATTAACTTCCTCTCTAGTCGGTGCAGGCACCTCAGGAACATTTTCTTGAGTTGCGCCATTTTCCGGTTCAAGAGGTAATACTTCATCAAGCTCTACTTTCCTCCCACTTACTTCTTTCGAGAGAAACTCTTTCTCCAGAAAGGACCCATTCTTGGCAACAAAGATCTTGCCTTCGGATCTGAGGTAGAAGGTGTACCCAATAGTTTCTTTTGGGTATCCTATGAAGACGCATTTTTCCGATTTGGGTTCGAGCTTTTCAGGTTGAAGTTTCTTGACATAAGCATCGCATCCCCAAACTTTTAGAAACGACAGCTTAGGTTTCTTCCCAAACCATAATTCATACGGTGTCGTCTCAACGGATTTCGACGGAGCCCTATTTAAAGTGAATGCGGCAGTCTCTAAAGCATAGCCCCAAAAAGAAAGCGGTAAATCGGTAAGAGACATCATAGATCGCACCATATCTAACAGAGTGCGATTACGACGTTCGGACACACCATTACGCTGAGGTGTTCCAGGCGGCGTGAGTTGTGAAACTATTCCACATTTTCTTAAGTGTGCCCCAAACTCGTGACTCAAGTATTCTCCTCCACGATCTGATCGTAGAAACTTGATTTTCCTGTCACGTTGATTTTCAACCTCACTCTGAAATTCCTTGAACTTTTCAAAGGTTTCAGACTTGTGTTTCATTAAGTAGATATACCCATACCTACTTAAATCATCAGTGAGGGTGAGAACATAACGATAGCCACCGCGAGCCTCAACACTCATCGGACCGCACACATCAGTATGTATGATTTCCAATAAGTCGGTTGCTCGCTCCATTGTTCCTGAGAACGGAGTCTTGGTCATTTTACCCATAAGGCATGGTTCGCACGTGTCAAATGATTCATAATCAAGAGACTCTAAAAGTCCATCAGCATGGAGCTTCTTCATGCGTTTGACACCTATGTGACCAAGGCGGCAGTGCCACAAGTATGTGGGACTATCATTATCAACCTTACTTCTTTTGGTACTCACATTATGAATATGTGTAGCATCACGTTCGAGATTCATAAGGAATAAACCATTCACCATAGGAGCATGACCATAAAACATATCTCTCATAAAAATGGAACAACCATTATTCTCAGATTTAAAAGAGTAGCCATCTCGAATTAAACGAGATCCCGATACAATGTTCATGCTCAAAGCTGGCACTAAATAACAATTATTAAGGTTTAAAACTAATCCCGAAGGGAGATGCAGAGGTAGCGTGCCGACGGCGATCACATTGACCTTGGAACCATTCCCGACGCGCATCGTCACCTCGTCCTTTGCCAGTTTCCGCTTATTCCGCAGCCCCTGCTTTGAGTTACAAATGTGAGCAACTGCACCGGTATCAAATACCCAGGAGCTACTACGGGCACTAGTAAGGTACACATCAATTACATGTATATCACATATACCTTTTGTTTTGCCGGCCTTCTTATCCGCTAAGTACTTAGGGCAGTTCCGCTTCCAGTGACCGCTTCCCTTGCAATAAAAGCACTCAGTCTCGGGCTTGGGTCCATTCTTTGGCTTCTTCCCAGCAGCTTGCTTGCCGGGCGCGGCAACCTCCTTGCCGTCCTTCTTGAAGTTCTTTTTACCCTTGCCTTTCTTGAACTTAGTGGTTTTATTGACCATCAACACTTGATGTTCCTTCCTGACTTCTACCTCTGCTGATTTCAGCATAGCAAATACTTCAGGAATGGTCTTTTCCATCCCCTGCATATTGAAGTTCATCACAAAGCTCTTGTAGCTTGGTGGAAGCGACTGGAGGATTCTGTCAATGACCGCATCATCCGGGAGATTAACTCCCAGCTGAGTCAAGCGGTTATGCAACCCAGACATAGTGAGTATGTGCTCACTGACAGAACTGTTTTCCTCCATCTTACAGCTAAAGAATTTGTCGGAGACTTCATATCTCTCGACCCGGGCATGAGCTTGGAAAACCATTTTCAGCTCTTCGAACATCTCATATGCTCCATGTCTCTCAAAACGCTTTTGGAGCCCCGGCTCTAGGCTGTAAAGCATGCCGCACTGAACGAGGGAGTAGTCATCGAAACGTGCCTGCCAAGCGTTCATAACATCTTGTTCTGCAGGGAGAACGGGTGCGTCACCAAGCGGTGCTTGTAGGACATAATCTTTCTTGGCAGCTATGAGGATGATCCTCAGGTTCCGGACCCAGTCCGTATAGTTGCTGCCATCGTCTTTCAGCTTAGTTTTCTCTAGGAACGCGTTGAAGTTGAGGACTACGTTGGCCATTTGATCTACAAGACATATTGCAAAGATTTTAGACTAAGTTCATGATAATTAAGTTCAACTAATCAAATTATTAGTGAACTCCCACTTAGATTAGACATCCCTCTAGTCATCTAAGTATTACATGATCCGAGTTAAACTAGACCGTGTCCGATCATCACGTGAGACGGACTAGTCAACATCGGTGAACATCTTCATGTTGATCGTATCTTCTATACGACTCATGCTCGACCTTTCGGTCTTCTGTGTTCCGAGGCCATGTCTGTACATGCTAGGCTCGTCAAGTCAACCTAAGTGTTTGCATGTGTAAATCTGTCTTACACCCGTTGTATGTGAACGTCTGAATAAAACACCCGATCATCACGTGGTGTTTTGAAACAGCGAACTGTCGCAACGGTGCACAGTTAGGGGGAACACTTCTTGAAATTATTGTGAGGGATCATCTTATTTACTACCGTCGTTCTAAGTAAACAAGATGCAAAACATGATAAACATCACATGCAATCAAATAATAAACGTGACATGATATGGCCAATATCACATAGCTCCTTTGATCTCCATCTTGGGGCTCCATGATCATCTTGTCACCGGCTTGACACCATGATCTCCATCATGATCTCCATCATCGTGTCTCCATGAAGTTGCTCGCCAACTATTACTTCTACTACTATGGCTAACGCGTTTAGCAATAAAGTAAAGTAATTTACATGGCGTTTCTTGATGACACGCAGGTCATATAAAAGAATAAAGACAACTCCTATGGCTCCTGCCGGTTGTCATACTCATCGACATGCAAGTCGTGAATCCTATTACAATAGCATGAACATCTCATACATCACATATAGATCATTCATCATTCATCACAACTTTGGCCATATCATATCACAAACCACTTGCTGCAAAAACAAGTTAGACGTCCTCTAATTGTTGTTGCAAGTTTTACGTGGCTGAATTAGGGTTCTAGCAAGAACGTTTTCTTACCTACGTTAAAGCCACAACGTGATTTGTCAACTTCTATTTACCCTTCATAAGGACCCTGTTCATCGATTCCGCTCCAACTAAAGTAGGAGAGACAGACACCCGCCAGCCACCTTATGCAACTAGTGCATGTTAGTCGGTGGAACCGGTCTCACGTAAGCGTACGTGTAAGGTTGGTCCGGGCCGCTTCATCCCACAATACCGCTGAAGCAAGAAAGGACTAGTAACGGCAAGAAAGTTGACAAATCTACGCCCACAACAAATTGTGTTCTACTCGCGCAAGAAGAACTACGCATAGACCTAGCTCATGATGCCACTGTTGGGGAACGTTGCAGAAAACAAAAATTTTCCTACTCGTTTCACCAAGATCATCTAGGAGTTCATCTAGCAACGAGTGATTAGATGCATCTACATACCTTTGTAGATCGCGAGCGGAAGCGTTCAAAAGAACGGTGATGATGTAGTCGTACTCGACGTGATCCAAATCACCGATGACCAGCGCCGAACGGACGGCACCTCCGCGTTCAACACACGTACGGAACAGCCACGTCTCCTCCTTCTTGATCCAGCAAGGGAGGGAGGAGAGGTTGAGGGAGATGGCACCAGCAGCAGCACGACGGCGTGGTGTTGATGGAGCTGCAGTACTCCGGCAGAGCTTCGCTAAGCACTATGGAGGTTGAGGAGGTGTTGGGGAGGGAGAAGGAGGCAACCAAAGGCCGAGGCGTTCAGGTATGAAGTCCCTCCTCTCCCCCACTATATATAGGGGTGCCAAGGGGGGGTGGTGCGCAGCCTAGGAGATCCAATCTCCTATGGGCCGGCGGCCAAGGGGAGGTTTCCCTCCCCCCCAAGGCACCTAGGAGGTGCCTTACCCTCCTAGGACTCTTGCCCCCTTAAACCCTAGGCGCATGGGCCTATGTGGGGCTGGTGCCCTTGGCCCATTAGGCCAAGGCGCACCCCCTTACAGCCCATGTGGCCCCCCGGGACAGGTGGACCCACCCGGTGGACCCCCGGGACCCTTCCGGTGGTCCCGGTACAATACCGATAACCCCGAAACTTGTCCCGATGCCCGAAACAGGACTTCCCATATATAAATCTTTACCTCCGGACCATTCCGGAACTCCTCGTGACGTCCGGGATCTCATCCGGGACTCCGAACAACATTCGGGTTACTGCATATACATATCCCTACAACCCTAGCGTAACCGAACCTTAAGTGTGTAGACCCTACGGGTTCGGGAGACAAGCAGACATGACCGAGACGACTCTCCGGTCAATAACCAACAGCGGGATCTGGATACCCATGTTGGCTCCCACATGCTCCACGATGATCTCATCGGATGAACCACGATGTCGAGGATTCAATCAACCCCGTACGCTATTCCCTTTGTCTATCGATATGTTACTTGCCCGAGATTCGATCGTCGGTATCCCAATACCTCGTTCAATCTCGTTACCGGCAAGTCACTTTACTCGTACCGTAATGCATGATCCCGTGACCAGACACTTGGTCACTCTGAGCTCATTATGATGATGCATTACCGAGTGGGCCCAGTGATACCTCTCCGTCATACGGAGTGACAAATCCCAGTCTTGATCCATGTCACCCAACAGACACTTTCGGAGATACCCGTAGTCTACCTTTATAGTCACCCAGTTACGTTGTGACGTTTGGCATACCCAAAGCACTCCTACGGTATCCGGGAGTTACACGATCTCATGGTCTAAGGAAAAGATACTTTGACATTGCAAAACTCTAGCAAACGAACTATACGATCTTGTGCTATGTTTAGGATTGGGTCTCGTCCATCACATCATTCTCCCAATGATGTGATCTCGTTATCAATGACATCCAGTGTCCATAGTCAGGAAACCATGACTATCTGTTGATCAACGAGCTAGTCAACTAGAGGCTCACTAGGGACATGTTGGTGTCTGTTATTCACACATGTATTACGATTTCCGGATAACACAATTATAGCATGAATAAAGACAATTATCATGAACAAGGAAATATAATAATAATGCTTTTATTATTGCCTCTAGGGCATATTTCCAACACCTCCCCCCTTGCTCCTTTATATACGGGGGCAGGGGACACCCCATAGACACACAAGTTGATCCTCGTGATTGTTTTCTTAGCCGTGTGCGATGCCCCCTTCCACCATACTCCTCGATAATATTGTAGTGGTGCTTAGGCGAAGCCCTGCGACAGTAGAACATCAAGATCATCACCACGCCGTTGTGCTGACGGAACTCTTCCCCGACACTTTGCTGGATCGGAGTCCGGGGATCGTCATCGAGCTGAACGTGTGTAGAACTCGGAGGTGCCGTACGTTCGGTACTTGGATCGGTCGGATCGGGAAGACGTACGACTACTTCCTCTACGTTGTCTCAACACTTTCGTTGCCGGTCTACGAGGGTACGTAGACAACACTCTCCCCTCTCGTTGCTATGCATCACCATGATCTTGCGTGTGTGTAGGATTTTTTTTTGAAATTACTACGTTTCCCTACAGTGGCATCCGAGCCCAGGTTTTATGTGTTGATGTTGTGCACGAGTAGAACACAAGTGAGTTGTGGGCGATATAAGTCATACTGCTTACCAGCATGTCATACTTTGGTTCGGCGGTATTGTTGGATGAAGCGGCCCGGACCGACATTACGCGTACGCTTACGCCAGACTGGTTCTACCGACATGCTTTGCACACAGGTGGCTAGCGGGTGTCAGTTTCTCCAATTTTAGTTGAACCGAGTGTGGCTACGCCCGGTCCTTGCGAAGGTTAAAACAACACCAACTTGACAAACTATCGTTGTGGTTTTGATGCGTACGTAAGAACGGTTCTTGCTTAGCCCATAGCAGCCACGTAAAACTTGCAACAACAAAGTAGATGACGTCTAACTTGTTTTTGCAGGGCATGTTGTGATGTGATATGGTCAAGACGTGATGAGATATAAGTTATTGTATGAGATGATCATGTTTTTTTGAAGTTATCGGCAACTGGCAAAAGCCTTATGGTTATCTCTCTATTGCATAAGATGCAAGCGCCAAATAATTGCTTTACTTTATCGCTATGCGATAGCAATAGTTGCAAGAGCAATAGTTGGTGAGACGTCCACGTGACGACACATTGATATAGATCAAGATGATTAAGATCATGGTGTCATGCCGGTGACGATAGAGATCATGACAATACTTTGGAGATGGAAATCAAAGGCGCAAGATGATGATGGCCATATCATATCACATATTTTGATTGCATATGATGTTTATCTTTTTATACATCTTATTTTGCTTAGTTTGACGGTAGCATTTTAAGATGATCTCTCACTAATTATCAAGAAGTGTTCTCTCTGAGTATGCACCGTTGCGAAAGTTCTTCGTGCTGAGACACCACGTGATGATCGGGTGTGATAGGCTCTACGTTCAAATACCACGGGTGCAAAACAGTTGCACACGCGGAATACTCAAGTTATACTTGACGAGCCAAGCATATACAGATATGGCCTCGGAACACGGAGACCGAAAGGTCGAGCGTGAATCATATAGAAGATATGATCGACATAGTGATGTTCACCAATGAAACTACTCCATCTCACGTGATGATCGGACATGGTTTAGTTGATTTGGATCACGTGATCACTTAGAGGATTAGAGGGATGTCTATCTAAGTGGGAGTTCTTAAGTAATATGATTAATTGAACTTAAATTTATCATGAACTTAGTCCTGGTAGTATTTTGCAAATCATGTTGTAGATCAATAGTTCGTGTTGTTGCTTCCCTGAGTTTATTTTGATATGTTCCTAGAGAAAATTGTGTTGAAAGATGTTAATAGCAATGATGCAGATTGGATCCATGATCTGAGGTTTATCCTCATTGCTGCACAGAAGTATTATGTCCTTGATGCACCAGTAGGTGACAGACCTATTGCAGGAGCAGATGCAGATGTTATGAACGTTTGGCTAGCTCAATATGATGACTACTTGATAGTTTAGTGCACCATACTTAACGGCTTAGAATCGGGACTTCAAAGACGTTTTGAACGTCATGGACCATATGAGATGTTCCAGGAGTTGAAGTTAATATTTCAAGCAAATACCCGAGTTGAGAGATATGAAGTCTCCAACAAGTTCTGTAGCTAAAAGATGGAGGAGAATAGCTCAAGCAGTGAACATGTGCTCAGATTGTCTGGGTACTACAATCGCTTGAATCAAGTGGGAGTTAATCTTCCAGATAAAATAGTGATTGACAAAATTCTCTAGTCACCATCACCAAGTTAGTAGAACTTCGTGATGAAGTATGATATGCAAGGGATAACGAAAACGATTCCCAAGCTCTTCGTAATGCTGAAATCGACAAAGGTAGAAATCAAGAAAAATATCAAGTGTTGATGGTAGACAAGACCACTAGTTTCAAGAAAAAGGCAAAGGGAAGAAGGGGAACTTCATGAAGAATGGCAAGCAAGTTGCTGCTCAAGTGAAGAAGCCCAAGTTTGGTCCTAAGCCTGAGACTAAGTGCTTCTACTGCAAAGGGACTGGTCACTGGAAGCGGAACTGCCCCAAGTATTTGGCGGATAAAAAGGATGGCAAAGTGAACAAAGGTATATTTGATATACAGATTATTGATGTATATTTTACTAGTGTTCATAGCAACCCCTCGGTATTTGATACTGGTTCAGTTGCTAAGAGTAGTAACTCGAAACGGGAGTTGCAGAATGAACATATACTAGTTAAGGATGAAGTGACGATGTGTGTTGGAAGTGGTTCCAAGATTGATATGATCATCATCGCACACTCCCTATACTTTTGGGATTAGTGTTGAACCTAAATAAGTGTTATTTGGTGTTTGCGTTGAGCATGAATATAATTTGATCATGTTTATTCCAATACGGTTATTCATTTAAGTAAGAGAATAAATTGTTGTTCTGTTTACATGAATAAAACCTTATATGGTTACACACCCAATGAAAATGGTTTGTTGGATCTCGATCGTAGTGATACGCATATTCATAATATTGAAACCAAAAGATGCAAAGTTAATAATGATAGTGCAACTTATTTGTGGCATTGCCGTTTAGGTCATATTGGTGTAAAGCGCATGAAGAAAGTCATGCTGATGGGCTTTTGGAATCACTTGATTATGAATCAGTTGATGCTTGAGAACCATGCCTCGTGGGCAAGATGACTAAGACTCCGTTCTCCGGAACAATGCAGCAAGCAACAGATTTGTTGGAAATCATGCATACTGATGTATGTGGTCCGATGAATATTGAAGCTCGTGGCAGGTATAATTATTTTCTGATCTTCACACATGATTTGAGCAGATATGAGTATATCTACTTGATGAAACACAAATATGAAACATTTGAAAAGTTCAAAGAATTTCAGAGTGAAGTGGAGAATCATCGTAACAAAATAAAAGTTTCTACGATATGATGGCAGAAGTAAAATATTTGAGTTACGAGTTTGGCCTTTAGTTAAAACAATGTGAAATAGTTTCACTACTCACGCCACCTGGAACACCACAGTGTAATGGTGTGTCCGAACATCGTAACCGTACTTTATTAGATATGGTGCGATCTATGACGTCTCTTACTGATTTACCGCTATCGTTTTGGGGTTATACATTAGAGACAGCTACATTCACGTTAAATAGGGCACCATCTAAATCCGTTAAGACGACACCGTATGAACTATGGTTTGGCAAGAAACCTAAGCTGTCGTTTCTTAAAGTTTGAGGTTGCAATGCTTATGTGAAAAAGTTTCAACCTGGTAAGCTCAAACCCAAATCGGAGAGGTGCGTCTTCATAGGATACCCAAAAGAAAATGTTGGGTACACCTTCTATCACAGATCCGAAGGCAAGATATTCGTTGCTTTGAATGGATCCTTTCTAGAGAAGGAGTTTCTCTCGAAAGAAGTGACTGGGAGGAAAGTAGAACTTGATGAGGTAACTGTACCTGCTCCCTTATTGGAAAGTAGTTCATCACAGAAATCTGTTCCTGTGACTACTACACCGATTAGTGAGGAAGCTAATGATGATGATCATGTAACTTCAGATCAAGTTACTACCGAACCTCGTAGGTAAACTAGAGTGAGATCCACACCAGAGTGGTACGGTAATCCTGTTCTGGAGGTCATGTTACTTGACCATGACGAGCCTACGAACTACGAGGAAGCGATGATGAGCCCAGATTCTGCGAAATGGCTTGAGGCCATGAAATCTGAGATGAGATCCATGTATGAGAACAAAGTATGGACTTTGATTGACTTGCCCGATGATCGGCGAGCCATTGAGATTAAATGGATCTTCAAGAGGAAGACGAACGCTGATAGTAGTGTTACTATCTACAAAGCTAGAATTGTCGCAAAAAGGTTTTCGACAAGTTTAAGGTGTTGACTACGATGATAGTTTCTCACTCGTATATATGCTTAAGTCTGTCCGAATCATGTTAGCAATTGCCGCATTTTATGAAATCTGGCAAATGGATAAACAAAACTGCATTCCTTAATGGATTTATTAAAGAAGAGTTGTATATGATGCAACCAGAAGGTTTTGTCAATCCTAAAGGTACTAACAAAATGTGCAAGCTCCAGCGATCCATCTATGGACTGGTGCAAACATCTCGGAGTTGGAATATACGCTTTGATAAGTTGATCAAAGCATATAGTTTTATACAGACTTGCGGTGAAGCCTGTATTTACAAGAAAGTGAGTGGGAGCACTACAACATTTCTGATAAGTATATGTGAATGACATATTGTTGATCAGAAATATTGTAGAATTATTATGCAAAGCATAAAGGAGTGTTTGAAAGGAGTTTTTTTAAAAAGACCTCGATGAAGCTGCTTACATATTAAGCATCAAGATCTATAGAGATAGATCAAGACGCTTGATAAGTTTTTTCAATGAGTACATACCTTGACAAGATTTTGAAGTAGTTCAAAATGGAACAGTCAAAGAAAGAAGTTCTTGGCTGTGTTACAAGGTGTGAAATTGAGTAAGACTCAAAGCCCGACCACGGCAGAAGATAGAAAGTCATTCCCTATGCCTCAACCATAGGTTCTATAAAGTATGCCGTGCTGTGTACCAGATCTATTGTATACCCTACACTGTGTTAAGCAAGGGAGTACAATAGTGATCTAAGAGTAGATCACTGGACAGCGGTCAAAATTATCCTTAGTGGAATAAGGAAATATTTCTCGATTATGGAGGTGACAAAAGGTACGTCGTAAAAAGTTACGTCGATGCAAGTTTTGACACAGATCTGGATGACTCTAAGTCTCGATCTAGATACATATTGAAAGTGGGAACAATTAGCTAGAGTAGCTCCGTGCAAAGCATTGTAGACATAGAAATTCGCAAAATACTTACGGATCTGTATGTGACAGACCCGTTGACTAAAATTATCTCACAAGCAAAACATGATCACACCTTAGTACTCATTGGGTGTTAATCACATAAGCGATGTGAACTAGATTACTGACTCTAGTAAACCTTTTGGGTGTAGGTCACATGACGATGTGAACTATGGGTGTTAATCACATGGTGATGTGAACTATTGATGTTAAATCACGTGGAGATGTGAACTAGATTATTGACTCTACTGCAAGTGGGAGACTGAAGGAAATATGCCCTAGAGGCAATAATAAAGTTATTATTTATTTCCTTATATCATGATAAATGTTTATTATTCATGCTAGAATTGTATTAACCGGAAACATAATACATGTGTGAATACATAGACAAACAGAGTGTCACTAGTATGCCTCTACTTGACTAGCTCGTTGATCAAAGATGGTTATGTTTCCTAACCATAGACATGAGCTGTCATTTGATTAACGGGATCACATCATTAGGAGAATGATGTGATTGACTTGACCCATTCCGTTAGCATAGCACTTGATCATTTAGTTTGTTGCTATTGCTTTCTTCATGACTTATACATGTTCCTATGACTATGACATTATGCAACTCCCCTTTACCAGAGGAACACTTTGTGTGCCACCAAACGTCACAACATAACTGGGTGATTACAAAGGTGCTCTACAGGTGTCTCCGAAGGTACTTGTTGGGTTGGCGTATTTCGAGATTAGGATTTGTCACTCCGATTGTCGGAGAGGTATCTCTGGGCCCTCTCGGTAATGCACATCACTTAAGCCTTGCAAGCATTGCAACTAATGAGTTGCAGAATGATGTATTACGGAACGAGTAAAGAGACTTGTCGGTAACGAGATTGAACTAGGTATTGAGATACCGATGATCGAATCTCGGGCAAGTAACATACCGATGACAAAGGGAACAACGTATGTTGTTATGCGGTCTGACCGATAAAGATCTTCGTAGAATATGTGGGAGCCAATATGAGCATCCAGGTTCCGCTATTGGTTATTGACCGGAGACGTGTCTCGTTCATGTCTACATTGTTCTCGAACCCGTAGGGTCCGCACGCTTAAGGTTTTGATGACAGTTATATTATGAGTTTATGAGTTTTGATGTACCGAAGGAGTTCAGAGTCCCGGATGAGATCGGGGACATGACGAGGAGTCTCGAAATGGTCGAGACGTAAAGATCGATATATTGGACGACTATATTCAAACATCGGAAAGGTTCTGAGTGATTCGGGTATTTTCGGAGGTACCGGGGAGTTACGGGAATACGAGGAAGAATCAATGGGCCTTAATGGGCCTTAGTGGGAAGGACCAGGAGGTGGCGCGCGCCCCTCCCAAGCCCAGTCCGAATTGGACAAGGGGTTTGGGGCGCGGCCCCTCTCTCCCTTCCTTCCCCTCTTCCCCCCTTTTCCCCCCTTCTCCTAGTTGGATTGGGAAAGAAGGAAACCTACACCAACTAGGAGTAGGAATCCTACTCCCCTAGCGCGCCCCTCCTAGGGCCGGCCTCCCCCCCCCCCTTGCTCCTTTATATTTGGGGGCAGGGGCACCCCATAGACACATAAGTTGATCCTCGTGATCGTTTTCTTAGCTGTGTGCGGTGCCCCCTTCCACCATACTCCTCGATATTATTGTAGCGGTACTTAGGCGAAACCCTGCGACAGTAGAACATCAAGATCGTCACCACGCCGTCGTGCTGAAGGAACTCTTCCCCGACACTTTGCTGGATCGGAGTCCGAGGATCGTCATCGAGCTGAACGTGTGCAGAAGTCGGAGGTGCCGTACGTTCGGTACTTGGATCGGTCGGATTGGGAAGACGTACGACTACTTCCTCTACGTTGTGTCAACACTTCCGTTACCGGTCTACGAGGGTACGTAGACAACACTCTCCCCTCTCGTTGCTATGCATCACCATGATCTTGCGTGTGCGTAGGAATTTTTTTGAAATTACTACGTTCCCCAACATGACTAACCCTACTAATGGTCTCCATGAGCTTTGTGATGATGCAGAAAACAGTGCAAAAATCACAGCAAATAATGAAGAAAATGGCGCTGCAGGCCCTTATTTCATGTGTCCTGGCTCAGGGGACATATCCACCTCGGGATCAGCGCAGGTGCTGCAGCCAGGCAGCAGATGTTCCTCGAGTTCCGTGCCTGGCAGTGATTCTGCCGCGCCAGCCGAAACAGGAGCAGGCGGGCGCACCGCTGAATTTGCATCAGCCACGCGGCAGAGCCTGGCGGGCGGCAGCGCTCCCCCTCGTGCGCGTGACTCCACGCCTGACAAGCGGCGGGCCGGCACTGGCTCGGGCCGCGTTCAGAGCCAGGCCCAACTACGTGTGTACACACGCCGTGCCGCCACTCGTTAGGCGAACGCGGGGGCAGGTTTGCTCAGCCCGGGGCCCAGGCAATCATTGGGCCATGATGACGCCTCCAGGCCCGGATCTTCTGCGGTGAGATCGGCTTCCACACCACGACCCACGACCACAGAAGATCACGCCCCGACATCGCCTGGTGACGCTGCTGTTTCTGGAGGCCCGCGCGGATCCTCCTCGGGATCGGGTGAGGATCAGTTCGATCCAGACCCGAAATCCTCTGCACCGGATCTCTCTACAGAAGCGCCTGCTCCTACTCCTCCACGTCGAACGCGACTACAACAAGGGGTAATTAAACCTGTTGATTATAAACACGTTACAAAATATGGGCTGGTATGTTCTACAGGTGAACCAGGAGAACCAAATACACTTGAGGAAGCTTTGGGTGATGCAAATTGGAGAAAAGCAATGCATGATGAAATCATAGCACTTAAGAAAAATAAAACATGGCACTTGGTTCCTTCACAACAAGGTAAAAATCTTATTGACTGCAAGTGGGTTTTTAGGATTAAAAGGAAAGCTGATGGAACCATTGACCGTTACAAAGCTAGACTCGTTGCAAAGGGCTTTAAACAACAATATGGTATTGACTATGAGGACACATTTAGTCCAGTTGTAAAGGCTGCTGCTATTCATCTTGTTTTGTCCATTGTTGTGTCCAGGGGATGGAGTCTACGTCAGCTAGATGTTCAGAACGCGTTCCTCCATGGTGTTCTGGAAGAAGAGGTTTACATGAAACAACCACCTGGGTTTGTAAACACACATGCACCACTTCATGTGTGCAAACTTGACAAGGCATTGTATGGACTAAAGCAGGCCCCAAGAGCATGGTATTCTCGTCTCAGTAAGAAGATGCAAGCACTTGGTTTTGTTCTCTCAAAGTCTGACACTTCACTGTTTATTTATAACAAATCAAGTATATCAATATTTGTTCTCATATACGTCGATGATATAATTGTGACAAGCTCATCTGATGAAGCTATAACTGCACTGTTGAAAGATTTGAGTACAGAATTTGCCCTGGAGGATCTAGGAAATCTGCATTATTTTCTTGGTATTGAGGTAAAGCAACACAAGGATGGTCTTCACCTCTCTCAAGAAAAATATGCAACAGACTTGGTAAAAAAAGCTGATTTACAAAGTTGTAAGCCTGCGCCCACTCCTTTATCCAGCACAGAAAAATTATCTCTTGTTGAAGGAGAGCCCTTGAGTTCAAAAAATGGTATGAAGTACAGAAGTCTGGTAGGTGCACTTCAATACTTAACACTAACTAGACCAGACATTTCCTTTGTTGTTAACAAAGTGTGTCAGTTTCTCCATGCACCTACCACTGTTCATATGACTGCTGCAAAGCGTATAGTAAGATATGTGAAAAATACATTGAATGTTGGCCTAAATTTCAGCAAGTCATCTTCTACACTTATCAGTGCCTTCTCTGACTCTGATTGGGCTGGTTGTCTAGATGACAGACGTTCAACTGGTGGCTTTGTAGTTTTCTTTGGACCAAATTTGATATCTTGGAGTGCCAGGAAGCAAGCCACAGTTTCAAGATCCAGTATAGAGACAGAGTACAAAGCATTGGCAAATGCAACAACAGAGATCATATGGGTGCAGTCGATTTTAAAGGAACTAGGTATGAAAAGCACTAGAGCTCCATGTTTGTGGTGTGATAATCTAGGTGCTACCTATTTATTAGCAAATCCAGTTTTTCATACCAGAACTAAACACATTGAGATAGATTTTCACTTTGTTCGAGAAAGAGTTGCAAATAAACTTTTGGATATTCGGTTTATTCACTCTCAAGACCAAGTTGCGGATGGTTTCAACAAAGCTCTACCCACGAGAAGTTTTGAAGACTTCAAGCATAATCTCAACTTGATGAAGTTGTGATTAAGGGAGGGTGTTAAATGTGACATGACTCTGTGCGTGTACCCATGCGTACAGCAAGAGGAGATCCTTGTTAACCGACGGAGGAGTAGTTAGGCAAGATACTCATGTAATCTTTATCTTCTTTTATCTCTTGTATTCTTCTCCTCCAAGATGTATTCCTCAACAACCTGTACGCGTATCTGGGCTCGCAACGCATCTATATAACACGAAGCACGTTGGCCAGGAAAGGCAAGACGTTTACCACAGATACAGGTTTCTGGAATTTTTCTGTCGACGGATATTGGGGGTTCTTTCATGGTCCAACTTGAGTCGATGCAACTCAGAAGTATTTCTGGAATACGTCACAACCACTTTTATCCCTACACAAATTTCTATACTGCAGGTAATGCCCCATCTCTACATCGCATAAGTAACACAGTAATTCACTTGCTCTTTTGAGAATCAATCCTGCTCTTGGTATGTGTCTGTAACATTGTTTGTGTCCTTTAATGATTGTTTGCTCGTGCTTTGCTATGAATCAAAATAAATATACAATCACATTGAGCTATAATCGTCATCTCACTTTGCCAGCTCGCTCATTAGAGTTCTATCTAGTACAGCGCCACACATTAACGTCTGCGTTCGGACTACACACCATGCCCTTGGGTTCGCAATCATATCTAGTTGTGCTTCTTTGTGGAATGTGCCATAGTCTGTTCTAGGGATATTCAGAAGGCGGTTTCAGTTAGCTTGTTAAAGGAAGAGCTTCGTTGTGTCTCCGTTAATTATTATTTTTAGAGATTTTTAGCAACGCTGGGTAGCGTGGTTAGAAACATGGATAAACCATCACCAACTCCCGTTTATACTCCCGCCATTCCAGTTTTGAGGGTGCATCTCCAAACTCACGGCTATACAAGCGTATAGTGGTGGACTGATCTAACTTTTCCTTCAGATTTCAATTGATGTATTGGGTTGTGTTTGCTTGTAGGCAGAGGGATTGGTGATGGAAATGATGGGGTTAAAATTTTGTACTCCCTCCGTTCACTTTTATAAGTCATTTCAGACAACTAAAAATAGGCTATTTTGCACATTGTCTGAAATGTCTTTAAGGCCTTATAAAAGTGAACAGAGGGAGTACAATACATGAGACGATCTTCCTGAAGGATCTGCTGATGTGTTGTGTCGACTGAAAAGGTTATCATCTTCCACTTTTTTTAAATAAAGAAGATTATCCCCGGCCTCTGCATCAAGCGTTGCACACATCCATTTTATTTAAACAAATAGAGTACCAAAGTATGAATCTCATCTCATTTACATAAACAAAATCAAAGCAGTAAACAAATAGTCACAGCTGGCAAAAAATAGGACACAATGCCTAAACACCTATCATATTATTGGACCGCCATACAAACCGGTTGTATGTAGCATATGCTACCGTCTCCCATCAGTTGCACCCAATGGCCATAAGCTCTCTGACTTCCGCACGGTGTAGTATTGTCATTGACCACATACGGATCCATCCAGACGCCCGGTAGATAACCTCCAAAAAGTTTGTGATATTTCTCCTGTTAAATACGACATCATTCTAACAGTTCCTAATAGTCGAAAGTAATGCAGCAACTCCCACGCGAATTCGTGCCGCTGTATTAGGCTCAACCCCACCTAACCAGTTACCGAACAGATTGGATATGCTAGTAGGTGGAGATACGTTAAAGACCACATGTATTTTTCGCCATAATAACCTGGCTAGTGGGCATGTGAGATAAAGATATTGAATCGTTTCCTTGTGATCTATAAGGTTTACTCCCCACCTATGTTTCGCCAAATTGTCCTTAGTCAAAATCACTCCTTTGTGCATAAACCACATAAAAATCTTGATTTTTAAAGGCAACTTTATTTTCCATATATGAATAGATTGTGGGATTGGTCCAATATTAATCAAGTTCACATACATAGATTTGACAGAGAACACGCTTGAAACTGAAAGTTTCCATCAGTACATCTGGCTCATTAGACACGTTGACCTCCATCAACCTACGCACTAAATGCAGCCAGCTATCCCATCGTTCCCCAACTAGTGCCCAATTAAACTGAATGTTTAGGGAAACCGAACCTAGTATTACACACAAAAGTGTCTTTAAGCTGTACAATATTCCCCGGCCAAGCATCCTCCCATAACCTAGTAGTGGCCCCATTCCCAATGATAAATTTACTCCTGTTAAAGAAAGTGACCTTGGGCCAACTCCAACGCAGGGACCCAAACTGACGCAGATTTTGTTTGCTTTTTGTCCGTTGGGTCGTCGTCTGCACAGATGGACACGCGCGTCCGGTTGGTGCACCCAACGGCGCTACTATTTGGACAAAAACATGTCCGATTTTGTTTCCTTTTTTCGCTACTAAAAAGCTGGTACATGAGCTGTTGTCGACCGTCGGGGAAGAGAGGCCGCACACGCGGCGGTGGCGGGGAAGAGAGGCTGTTGGGGTGGGTCATTGGGTGGCGACCAAGGTTTTTGAGTCGCTGAGTCAAGCCAAGTCGCCAAGGCTGCGGCTAGTGGCTTGCTGGCTTGAGTCGGTGACTTGCCTGGACTAATCGCCCCAAGTCGCCATGGCAGTGCAGTGCACTCCCGCGCCTGTTTCCCTCCTTTGCATAGCCCATTAATGCCAGATAAGCAAAGTTATCAGGCCGAACAGGCCCAGCACAGCCCAGCTAACCACTCCCGGCCCTCATCCACTCGCTAAACCTAGCGCTACCAGCCCACACTCCTTCATCTGCGCCTCTCCCCTCGAACTTCTTCCTCTATGCCGCCTGCGAGGAGAGGCGGCGCCTCCTCCCCCGCCTCCTCTCCCTCCCCCGCCTCCTCCCCAGCCTCACCCGCTTGCAGCTTCATCTCCTCCTCCCCCGCCTTAGTCTGCATCGCCGCAGCCTCGCCCGAGGTCACGGCCGTCGCCACGGAGGTCCAGCCGCCGTCGATCTGAAGGGGGTGTGTCGTCGGCGAGCTGCGGCGGCGGTTCCTAGGTCACGGCCGCGAGCGCCATGGCTTCCTCTCCTCCCGAGCTCCCTCCCTTTTCCTCTCTCTGTCGAGCCAACAAGTCAATTAATTGACTAATCGCAGCGATTAATCGCAGAAAATCGCTGTTGAGCCAGCGAGTCGGGCGACTCACTCCACGAGCCAAGTCGCTCGCGCAAGCCAGTCACGGCGCGATGACTAGGCGATTAGTCGGTGACTCAAAAACCCTGGTGGCAACGGTGCCGAGCTCCATGGGTGCTTGTTGAAGGCGCGAGAGCTGCTCTACATGGTAGTCGGTGGCGCCACAACGGTCGGTCGGGAGGCCCTTGGCACACCCATGCTCGCGCGTGCCGTGGAGGGTGTGGCCTCCCGCGGGCGGGAGCTCTATCTCCGGCCGGCAGCCCCACCCCCGACGGCGGTGGATCTCGCCGGTAAGATCCAAGCACAGCCGATCTGCTCAGTTTCCTGGTCGTGGCAGCGGCTTGAGCCGGTGTAGGATCAAAAGTATGTCTAGAGGGAGGGTGATTAGACTACTTGACCAAATAAAAATCTAGCATTTTCCCAATTTTAGTTGTGGGTAGATTTTACCAATTAGCACAAGTCAAGCAATCAACCTACACATGCAATTCTAAGAGTTTAGTAGCGAAAAGTAAAACATTGCATATAAAGGTAAAGGGAAGGGTTTGGAGAAGGCAAACACAATGGAGACACGAAGATTTTTGGCGTGGTTCCAATAGGTGGTGCTATCGTATATCCATGTTGATGGAGACTTCAACCCATGAAGGGTAACGGTTGCGCGAGTCCATGGAGGGCTCCACCCACGAAGGGTAACGGTTGCGCGAGTCCACGCAGGGCTCCACCCATGAAGGGTCCACGAAGAAGCAACCTTGTCTATCCCACCATGGCCATCGTCCATGAAGGACTTGCCTCACCCGGGTAGATCTTCACGAAGTAGGCGATCTCCTTGCCCTTACAAACTTCTTGGTTCAACTCCACATCACAACGGAGGCCCCCAAGCAACACCTAACCAATCTAGGGGACATCACTCTCCAAAAGGTAATAGATGGTGTGTAGATGATGAACTCCTTGCTCTTGTGTTGATAGTCTCCCCAACACTCAACTCTCTCTCACAGATTTGGCTATGGTGGAAGAGGGATTTGAGTGAAAAGCAACTTGGGGAAGGCTAGAAATCAAGGTTCAAAAGGTTGGAATGGAATCTCTTGATCTCAATACATGAGTAGGTGGTTCTCTCTCAGAAAATGAATGGTGGAAGTGTAGGCACGTTCTGATGGCTCTCTCTCAAATGGAGAAAGGGGTGGAGGGGTATATATAGCCTCGACACAAAATTCAACCGTTACACACCTTTGACTCATCTCGGTGGCATCGATTAGGAAATTTGGTGGCACCAATCTGTTTAAAAATATGAACGTTAGGAATCTCGGTGGGACCGATTGGAACAACTTGGTGGGACCGATGTGCTAGGGCTTAGGGCAAACATCATCTCGGTGGCGTCGATTGCATCAACTCGATGGGATCGAAGTGAGGCAATAAGAAATAGAGAATCTGTCAAGCCAACTCGCTGAGACCGATTGCATAAACTCGGTGGGACCGAAGTGAATGCAATAGATCACAGAGTGCTGGCAAGGCCATTTGGTGGGACCAAGATCCCTATCGATGTGACCGAATTGTTATGGTTTTTGGCAGTGGCTATGTTAAATGAACTCGGTGGCTCCAGGTAGAAAGAATCGGTGGGGCCGAGTTTGGAATTAGGGTTTGGACATATTCGAATGGAGAAAGTGACCGAGAGTTTTGGAGCAATATTACTAAGCACTTTGAGCAAGTAGACTATTAAGCAACACCTCATCCCCTTTTAATAATATTGGCTTTCCTATGGACTCAATGTGATCTTGAATCACTTAAATAGAAATGACGAGTCTTGAGTTTTTGCTAATCTTTGTTCTTCGCATTTTGAGAGGTCCACGTCTCTAGTCCATGCCATGTCAATCATTGAACATCATGAATATTTATCTTCAATGGATATTAGTTTAATGAGCTATATGTTGTTATGAATTACCAAAACCACCCGGGGACTAGTTGCACTTTCAGCCGGTGGCCTCGCTGGTGCACGCGGCGGTGGGGATTGAGCACATGCCGTATCCACCCTGTAGGCAGAGTCCCAAGTCGTGCGGTCGCTGACCTATGGGCCAGGGTGGACACGAGCCTGCACCCAATGAAGGACAACGAATGGCGGAAAGTGTCCACTTCTATCTAGAGAGACCCATTTCTGACCCATATTTGGGCCAAGTTTGGGTCAGGACGGACAACAAACAGACACCAGGCGGACAATTTGTCAAATGGGTCTTTCCCTTGGGTCAAGTTTTTGTCCGGATGACCGAAATGAACGAAATGGATCTCCCGGTTGGAGTTACCCTTAGTTCTCAGTGAGCCCCTTCCAAAAGGGAGAATCATTCGGCTGCACCGTAATTTGTGGTGAAGTTTTAGAATGTAGGTATTTGTTACAATATAACTGTAACCACGCCCCTTCCTCCTCTAAGGATATTCGAAATAACCATTTGTTTTGTTAGGCAGGCATTTATTCTTTTCTTCTAGGTTTTCAATACCCAAACGACCAAACCCCCTTGGACTTTTGGCACGGAGACTCCGATCCTTACCGGGTCAGGTCGCTACAAAATTTGCATCTCCAAGTATTGTATTTTACATCTCCTGAAGGTGGAGATGTAAAAAAATTGTACATCATCCGTTGGAGGGTTTTGGGGCCTCGGAGATGTATAAGTTAATTATTTTTGCATGTACATCATATATTGGAGATGCTCTAAGGGGCTTAGACGGGGCTCCATGGAACCTTATCCAAACCTCGTGCAACTAGCTCATCCACTCATCAAACTCCAAGAAAAAGGAGCTGTCTGGAACCTTGCAAATCCTGAATAACATGAGACGAGTGAGGTCCTCCTTGCTTGGAAAGTCAATCTTATACACATTGTCCTGTCCCTTAGTTACTTTTCCTGGTGTGCATCCCTCCCTGTGTGCTAGTTCATTTAGTCCAATTTCGCCTAAACTATAGCAGATTGAAATTATTTCCATGTGGTGTGCTTTGCGAAGATTGCAAAACCAATTTTCATACCTGTGAAGCTGATTCTTAACGGTTTGAACTACCTGAATTTTTTTATAGCCTTCGAGCCTTTGTACCTACGAGTATTGAAATTTGGTTTGGCTAATACTCCCTCCGTTCCAAAATAGATGACTCAACTTTGTACTAACTTTAGTACAAAACTGAGTCATCTATTTTGGAACGGAGGGAGTACAAATTGTCTGCTGTCACAGGATCCCTCTGCGAGTGCCAACATGAAGAATTTTCTATGTTCCATTCTTTCGTGACCCTGATATTATTGATGCGGTAAAGGGTGAATATGGCCATCTTGCAACTGTCAACCACACCGCGTGCTTTTAAACAGTCTATTTTTGGTTGAATTTCACCATAATAATGCTTTATCCTTGTCATATTTGGCGACCAGCCGAAATTTGAGTTCACTTTAGTTAACGCAGTAAACCTGAGCACTTACCATCTTGATCGGTCTTTCTGTCCTGACCCGACGGAGTACATTGAGCAACCGGCATCTGTCGAATCGTTTCACTGTTAATTTGATCTGCTGCCTATGCCACATGCTTTCAGTTTGATCCAGACACAATTTTGGTGTTGACGTTTTGTATGTTGAAGCAGGCTGAGTATGGTTCACAGTAGTAGTAACTAGCAAACAGAAAACTTTACGAGATGCTCGGACAAAATAAATTTCATCATCCAATCCAATCCAATGGTGCAGGACCACCACTTTGGCGGTAACTTTGGTGGATGTATCGATCAATGTCGATGCGCCGTGAGCATTTCGCTTTCTCCCCTCCCTTTTCTCCCATTCCCGGATGGAGAAGCATCGACCACAGTGTCACTACCCGCAGATCAGCTGGAAGCAGACTGAACGCTCCTTGTTCCGTCCATGAAGCTGAAATTCCAACTTTTCGCCTCAAAAAAGCAGGAATGGCGGCACGCCGCGTCCGGAAAGAGAAAGGTGTGCGAGAAAAGAATGGCCCAACATCAAAGAGGGCCAGAGATCATATTCGTCGAGTTGTCGCGTGAGCGAGCGAGGGAAGATAAGATAAGATGCCTTGGGCCGCAACAAGTTGCAGCACATAAGACAGTATGGCCGCAGCAGCTAGCGACGCTTGCCTCAAAACGCAGAGAGACGGACAAGGACGGAGCACGGCCGGTTTGGTTGCAACGTCAATTTTGTTGGGCTTAGGCTAAGGGTGACGTGGAAAGAGCAGTGGAGAACATGGAACCGTGTACTGTATGCATGACATGTGATCGAACGGAATCACATCACAAGGTTCCATGATTTCATTTATGGGAATGAGGAAACAACATTATTTTCAGAGCACACTGAGGACTCTTACTCTTATCTGAACGAGTAAAGTGAAAGACACGCCCCAAAAACAGGCTAGACCTTGCAAAAGAAACGGAAAACACGAAACATTTTGCAGAAATCAATCAATGGCCACCCTCGATCGAGAAGGTCGAGAGGCTAAGTGTCGTCCGGCGGTGTGGTAGGCATTGGCTGCTGGTCGCTCAGAGCTCAGAGGAGGAGGGTGGTCTCGGCGATCATGGAGGTGACGACGTACGGGTCCATGTTGGAGGCCGGCCTGCGGTCCTCGAAGTAGCCCTTGCCGTCCTTCTCCGTGTCGCGGCCCACGCGGATGGACGCGCCGCGGTCCGCCACGCCCCACTTGAAGGTGTTGATGTCGGCGGTCTCGTGGTGGCCCGTGAGGCGGCGCTCGTTGCCCTCGCCGTAGGCGGCGATGTGCTGCGCGTGCCGCTTGCCCAGCTTCTCGATGGCCGTCTTGATCACGCCGTACCCGCCGGCCTCCCGCATCGACTTGGTGCTGTAGTTGGTGTGCGCGCCGGCGCCGTTCCAGTCGCCCGGGATCGGCTTCGGGTCCAGGGACAGCACCACCCCGGCAACCTCCGTGATCCTCTGCAGCATCAACCGATCGAATTGGAACCAGATTCAGTCAGTTGCGATACGAGGCTCCAATAATACATTGCAGTAGGTATCAGCAGGGGAGGGCAGGGACCTCGAGGATGTAGCGCGCCACCCACAGCTGGTCTGAGGCGGCGATCCCGACGGACGGCCCGACTTGGAACTCCCACTGTCAGTGTCATGTCACCAAGATGAGAATCAGGTTCAGAAATTCGCACACCCAAGCCTAGATAGCAGAGCTCTTTTGACAAGAGAGGAACCAAGTTGTGTACCTGGCCGGGCATGACCTCCCCGTTGATGCCGCTGATGTTGATCCCGGCGTAGAGGCACGCCTTGTAGTGGGCGTCCACGATGTCACGCCCGAACGCCTTGTCGGCGCCGGCGGCGCAGTAGTATGGTCCCTGCACAAAATTCACACAATCAATATCATCTGAAAACCTACTACCTTCAGTGGACTGTGGACAAATTTCAGTTCAAAAACATATTTCTTTTATGTTTTACATGCATAAGCTATAACAAATTTGTTGAGAATTTTCTTGCCTGAGGACCAGGGTAGCCACCAATGGGCCAGCCAAGAGGCCAGTTCACGTCCTTCTGGAGGAGAGTGTACTCCTGCTCAATTCCATACCTGTTTGGGTTCAGAGATAAGCCTAATCAGTGCTCTAACCGTAAGCAGATATAAGGATACAAATGTGGAAACCTCCAAATTTTGTGGTCCTCCAACCCATTTTGGTAGCTTTTCTGTCTGTATCTGCTAGAGTAGTAGATAAATCTGTAATTCCAGGAACATGAATTTTACACTTATTTTTCCAAACTCTTTTCCATCTGATGCAAAGTGTGGTGTGGTACTTATCTATATTGTACTACAACTTATTGTGTTCTCACGTGTGTATGTATTTTTTACGCAAGAGCGCTACAACTCTTAGATGAAACACTGCAGCAACAAAAAACTTGAAACATCGACGGAGGTATTCGTACCATGTCTCCTCAGCTGCAACCTTGGGGGTGTTGAAGATCTTGGCGGCATTGTGCCTCTTGTTGGTGGGGATTGGCACACCTTGTGGTGTGTAGCAGTCACACATAACCTACAAGGAGTAATAAATAGGAAAAGATCAACAAACCGACGACTTTGCGCCAAATACAGTAGAAACTTGGCCTCTGATTTGGCTGGAACTTTTCTCAGTTCAGGTATTTAAGATTTGTGCTGGTCAAACAGTTGTCTGAAAGGCCAAGTTGTTTCTCTGAAGAGACAGTCTCATAAGCAATTAATTATGAGCCAAGCAGGTCAACCAGTGCAATTTTAGTGTGTTTATACAACAGGGCGCAAACACCTGGCTATTTTGTCCACCAAATCACACATATGTCCAAGCACATCAAACAGCCACAAAATCCAGTTTTTACTTTTAAAATTAAGCCACAAAATTCAGCTTTTCTATTTTTAAAATTTAGTGATGCCCAGAAACTATGTTTCCTGTGATTTTTTTTTCAAAGACCCATCTGCATCTTACTTTTCCTACTTTATGGCATCCAGCATCTTTGGTGCATAAAAAGTTTGAAAGAATCAAGGAGGATAAAAGGCAGCAAGGACTTACAAGGAGGTTGTCGCCCCTCCTGAACGGGTCCTTGAAAATGGCCTGGGGGCTTCATCAGAGTCAAAAAGAAAGAAAATACAGCTTGTAAGCAAACAAGGAAAGTAGAAATACTTGTAATAATAAGTGAAATAAAACCATTAGAGAAGGCGAGAGAATCGAGATCATCGTACTAGAGGATGACTTCGCTGTCCTCTCCGGGAGCCTGGCCGGTGCTGGAGCCGTCGTAGTTCCACTTGGGCAGCTGGCTCGCGTCCGTGATGGGGCCGTTCACCGTCTGCTCCATCCAACAGAGAGAAACAGAAAATTTCAGTGAGATTCAGCGAGCTTCATCAGCCAAGAACGAGAGAGTTCGGTGAGTTGAGAGGTGTGTGCACGCACCCTTGCTTTGCTCCTGATGTCGATACCGGATCCTCCAATCCTGAGCAAAACAAACAGAGCACTTATTAGAGACAGAAAAAAAGAGATCGCGCAGATAAAATTCGTCAGAATTTATTTTAAAAACTTGACAGAAAAATTCGAGCTGTAGCAGAAATTAAAAAACGATGGGTGCAGAATGCAAGTAGCATAAGAAGACGATCTTGCAGAATTTGCTTCTTCTTCCTCCTCCTAAGATCAGGAGGAGATGGGGAGCAGGGGAGGCTGGTAGGTAACTGACCAGAGGTACTCGACGATGATCTTGTCGGTGCAGTCGCTGAGGTCGAGGTTGACGAGGTCGGCGAGGCTGGCCATTGCTGCTGCCGGTGCTACTCGCAAGGAGGGAATGGCAATGATATGAGATGAGGTGTGCAGCTCGAGAAGCAGGGGATGAGGAGAGAGCCGGGAGGCGCGGCCGGTATTTATAGCGCGAAGCTCGCTGGGCTACGTATTGATTCGTTTTTCTGTTTCAGTTTCAAAAGATACTCTCTCTCTCTTGTTTTGCGACGTTTAAAAGATACTCTGTCTATCTCCTTATTTTTATTGTTTATTTTTATTGTAGAAAGAAGGATCCACAGGGGTTGTGTGTGTGTGTGTGTGTGTGTGTGTGTGTTGCAAGAGCCTGAAGTAACCATCTCAGCTTGAGGGGGGCTCACACGTAACCAGACCGTGGTTGTAAATTGACCGAGCACATGGCTGAATTTTATTTTATTTTTGAGAGGGCAACTAGCTTAAGTTTTGAGGCCGTGCAAGAAACATGGCGAAAATTATCTGGTTACAAGTTATAACTGTTAGGATCAGCCGTGGTATCAACCAGATTTTGTTTGCTTTGTGGAGAAAAGCTCGCCCCACCCCTCCCGTGTGGCGACGGGGAGGGAACCCTAGATCAAGCCGCCAGGCTCCTCCCTCCTCCACCCTCGCCGCCGCCAAGGGGCGCGGCTAGGCGAAGCCCGGTCATCGTCGGCGGTGGCGGGGACTCTTCGTTCTCTAGCGTGGTGGGGCTGGCGCGGGCCAACACCCCCGGGCCAGGGCGTGGCACGGATGCCAGGCGTCACGACATGACGACACTCAAGTGTGGTGGCTGCTTGTAGCTGTAGCGGCGGCGCGATGGTGGTGGCTTCCTAGGACGGCGGAGGCGGGCGGTCAATCTTTTCCTTCGGGCGACACGGGTGGCAGCGGCCGTCGCTACCGTGGCGATGGTGGCGGGGGTGGTGGTGGCTCGACCTCCTCTTCTCTATTTGTGGTTGCACTTCGTTCGGCAGCTGGTGGCGGTCCTTTTTTGGGCTGGAGGTGGTGGTTCGATGTGTGTGATGCGTTGATGGCTGGCCAGTGGTTGGCAGGGGCGCCTCAAGGAAAGAGGCAGGGGTCTCCTGAAATCGACGTCGTCGGGATCTGAAGGTGCCAGATCGGGCGTGGCGAGTGGCTGGCAATCGTCGTCAACTTCCCCTCGCCGGATCTAGCCGGCTCGGCTCCGTCCCTACCAAAGGGGCTCATTTGGGCCAGAAGGAGGGGTCTTTTCTGCCCCTTAACCAGTTGACGGTGTTCGTGTACGGTGGTGCTGATTGAGGGCCGTCTTGGTCATGGGATCCACGGTGCTTGTGTGCGGACCTCGTGGCTCAGATGTTGGTTGGTTACCATGGTCACGTAGGCGACGTGGTAGCTAGTGTGCGACGATCAATAATAGTGGTACAACGGGCGTCCCCGCAGCTTGTTGCATTACATCTCGAAGTCGGAGAGGGCTTGCGAGGGTGAAAACCTCTCTGCTCTGCCAGGACGGCGGCAGCATCGCTTATGGGATTGTCTCCTTCTTGAAGGCATCGTCGCGGTTCCTCTTCGTCCTCCTTGTTGTTCTAAGGAAACCTTGATCCTTGGATCGAGTGGTGGTGGCGCTCCAATGTCGGGTCCTTTCTGAAGACACAATATTGGATTACCCGGCTCGTCGTGCACGACTTCGACTCTTCCTTGTGACTCGTTCACGGTTGAGGGCTTCAGTGACTTCAGCGGTGCCCTTTCTTCCTACCTGTAGGTGGCTTGGAGTTATATGGCGCAATGTAGTTGTTCTCAACACCCATGAGCTTGCCTTGAGTGTGTGTCTTGTGGTGTCGAGTTGTATGGGTTTGGCTGTGTGTTGGTCGGTGCTTTGTCTAGCTGGAGGAGATCCTTTTTTTGGTAAGGATCAGCCATGGTAACTTGAGTTGGATGTATAATTTTGCCCCTACACTTTTATGTTGTTTAGTTTTTTTAAATCAAATATTGACTTATGCAATCCATGCCTTAGAAAGAAAAACTTATTGTCAGACATTCCAAAAAACACAGCTTGTGCGAGTATCGTATTGCCAAAAAGAATGACCTTAACTAAAAGGGGCAAACCTTAACTAAAAGGAGCAAAATGTAAGGGACCGTTTCTGAATTGGGAATAACTATAACTTGCATGTATATCATGTTTAAATTGGATAGTTGTCAGCGGACATAATTATTTCCTAGTCGCTAGAGAAATAAAATAAATTCTTGCAAATAACTGGGATGAGGTCTAGGTTTGCTTTAAGCTAAAGGTGACCATATCAAAAAACAACTGTAAAAAAGCTTTGCATCTTTAGATCAATCATTTCTCACAGAGGACTTTTGAGTTTACCATTAACCAAATGATGTAGTTAAATTTCTTCATATTCAGCCAGCTATGACCAATAATATTAGCGGTGTTCCAGCAATATTGCACGTCGTTGAGTCTCATATGCTCTGCAATTGGATGGTGGAACAGACTCACACCGTAGCCACATTACCCTACTTAGATGATGGCGAATTGGCGATGTCCTTGATGTCGGAGCCACTTGTGCTTACTGGTTCACGTAGTGACAAATGTATCATCCATGTGAGGATCCAAGTAAAAGAGGTGTGGTGGCATGGCAGCGACGTCAATCCCTCACATGCTCTAAGCAGCATTCTCCCTAACATCGAGTGTTTTTACATGTGGAGTCATAAATTATGTTACACGTTAAGCAATCGTGCAGAGCCTGAGATAGAACGCACCTCCCAAAAATAGCCCATGGCACAGAGTTTTGTGACTCCACGTTGAATGAGAAGTGGGAGACACACATGTGACCACCACCTAAGAAACAAAGGGGTAGAGCATGTAGTGTCCCATTCCAAGCCATATCAACCCAATAATTGTGTCAGATCTGTCGGTAGCTCTACACAAAATAGAAGCTTTATTCCATAATTATAGGGTCACAGTTAGGAGGCAAAAATTCCTCAATATGTGTTGAATATCCTCTATATAGCCAAACATGGTACGACTGTAATTTGTCAGTCGATCGGCCAAATATATGTTCCGATGTTACGCTAAAATATCTGGAGTGTATTTTGTTGAGAAAGAAACGAAAAAGAATACAGAAAAGGGTGCATTTTGCCAACGATTTTTGGTAGCGTCACACGTCTGTGGTGGTAGAGCTGCTAAACTGAACCAAGTTGGGTATTTCGTGTGGGAATTCACTTTCGTGCTGTCTCGCCCTTGTCCCGTAGGATGTTAACTGTTCGGAGCCGGAATTGGTAAGCGACCGACGTGACCTTGCTTCTGCGGTCCGATCACCTCCAGTAAACAACAAGTTTTTTTTTTGACATCACCAGTAAACAACAAGTTTTTTTTTTAATTGCCATCACCAGTAAACAACAAGTTCCTCCTATAAGAAGTGCAAGTTCTGGCTTTTCCCCCATATGTGACTTATCTTTTCTCTTTTTTTTGCCGGAACTATATGTGAGCTGTCAGCTTCTACTTCCACAACCAATCAAGAACCATGCTTCTGGTTAATTGCCTGTATTGCACATGACAAAATAAAAAGGCATTGGCTTTTCTTGTACTCTCTTCGTTCCTGAATATATGTCTTTTTAGAGATTTCAAATGAACTACAATATACGGATATATATAGACATATTTTAAAGTGTAGATTCACCATCTTGCTTTGTATGTAGTCGCTTGTTGGAATCGCTAAAAAGACTTACATTTGGGAACAGAGGAAGTACATGGCAAAAACTTTTGCTAGGCATCGGATGCCATCAATCTACCCAAAACGGGTGGACTACATAAAAACAGCGACATTTTTTCTCTCTCTCTCGCCGTTACCTTTCTCTGTTCATGGCGATGGGAAGGCGTCATGTAGGCCATCATCAGGCTTTCAATAGGAAACATCAGCCAAGGATAAGACTGCCAAATTGATCCACACGGAGCCCTTTTAAAATGCTCGTCTACTTCGGTACAAAAGCCATGGATTGGCCCATGCTCCAGCATAGACGATGACATTTTGCTAAAACCGACAAGAAACGGGCCGGCTATCCCAAGAACAATGCATCCGCTGTTACGCCGCATTCCTGAGTTTTCGACGACGATTCGCCAGTTTGCAAGTTTTTTAGATCGGAGGGCGAGTGTACAATATGGATTTGTTATTTGATGACATGATTGAAGTTCGTAGGGATAAACAAGTGAGCCCTCTCTTTGCTTCAAGATTTCCACGTTATAGTTTTCGCCTCCGCCAATCGTATTTTTGTTCCCTAGTTTGTCCAAATTATTCAGCTAACCTGGACTCGTTGATTCTAATAATGTTGTCCACAGCTACTGGATTCTAAACAACGGAATACCAAGGGCCAATTGAAGGCAGTGTTGGAACATACCCCTCTGGTATCTTAAACGTCTTCCATTCACCGCATTGTTGGTTGACTTTGCATCTGCATTGTTCTGCCTTGTTTTCTCTCATGTCCTTTTCATGCGGTAAGATATTGACTTTTGTATGGCATGGAAGATCGTCATTTGATGGACACATTTTTTGACAAACTCGTTGTGTTTTAACCACATTGCCCCCCTGTTTTGATGTCTTCTGCATGTCTCCAACCATTGGAGGTTAAGGCAGGTGACATTTTCGCCGATTTCAAGGTACGTGTGTACTTGAAGAAGGATTCTTGTGCAGGGATCCTTAGAATGTTTAACTTTCATTCTTCCTTTTTCTTTTCAGGATCAAATCTTTTTGCCGGCCAGATGGTTCAATATCTTAATTTTATTCTGAATTTTTGATATCATGCTCTCTCGGTAACTCCTTTGTATGCCCTGCTGCATATTTTCTTATTTTATCTTCACTATAGTATGCAACAAACCAACGACCGTCCATGTGTTCATATATAGGGGTAGTCCAAGTGCAACCCTTGAGGGTTGAGGTGCGACAGACGATCTCACCATGATGTCCCTTTAGGCTCATAAAAGTCATGCCAGTGTGTCCCATTTGTTCCCCCAAGAACCGACTGGCCGGTTTACGTTTCTTAACTTGTTTCCAAGAACTCAATTTGTAGTTTGGTACCCATTTTTCTGTGAAGAATCTTGCATCTCCGTCGCATCACCGGCTTGTACTATTGTTCACGGAATCTATTCTCAGCACAATGGAAGTATAAAAACTCTCTTGTAGTACTACACTGGATGGAAAAAATTATGTTTTATGGAAGAAAGGTCAACCAAGATACTCATTATCATGTACTATCTCTCGCATCAAGACCATGTAAACATAACCATCATTCAACGTGTCCATTGTTTCTCAACTCTTCCATCCTGATCAATTAATGAGAAAACTATGAGCCTTTCAACAACTTCCGCTGTCATCTTTTGAAAAATATGATAAAAGAACATGTTTGTACTCTTCCGTTCAACCTGTGATACTGTCATGGGGCGTCACAGATGCCCCGACTTGTTAGATTACCGCGCATCTGGTACATGTTACCTCAACTACATTTCGGTGTGGCCCTTCGGTTAGAAAAAATGAAGTAGTAAGTACTCCCTTCGGCACAAGTTGTACTAAAGCCACGACAATTAATTTGGATCGGTGGAAGTATATACCATTTGCTTCAGTACAACTAATTAGTCATGTAGAATGTTTTGAATAAGAGAATGAAAAAAACTAGTCCAACCGGAGAGGGCCCAATGAAAAGTTAATTGATTAAAGTACATAACAAACATGAGATACCATAATTCAGATTTCGCACCTGGTCGGCAAGGAAACACCACCAAGTCCTGACAAACCCATTTCTCGGTGTTTTTAAGGAGAGAGCATGTCTCATAGAGTGGTTCAGAGACTCGTGTTCAAGGTTGGATCATTCATAGAGTGGTTGAGAAATATGAGCACCCACCCTCATGAGAGTAATTTGTGTATGTATATATATATATGACTGAATTTCGCCGAGAAAGCGCCAGGGATACTATATCGATTCAGCACAACTTTGGATCATTTGTTGTGAAATCACAACTTGTGTGCTAATGATTTGCACGACACCCGAAATCATCATATGATGTCAAAACTAACTGGTCCGGCCCCTAGAGAAAAATGCAAGAAAATTGCAAATGAGCTAAAACTTTCTCAAAATAGTCATCAAGTATTTATGATTTTCTGGTAACTTTGAATTACCAATCAGATTTGGGGAAAATAATCTTCAAAAGGACGATTCTATTTTGAATTACCAATCAGACAAAAATTCAGCTTATTTTCTGGTAACTTTCGATCCAAATCGTCACGTGACCATCATTTTTCAGACAAAATTCAGTCCAAATCGTCACGTGACCTGACAAGTATAGGTCCGGGTTAGTTTTACATCAAATGATGGTTTTGGGTGGGTGTCAATCAAGGCAGATAGTATTCTTCAGTGGGAGACGACGTCCCCGTCGACGGTGAGGTGTCTATGATGACTTTGTTGATCTCAAGATCCGTCAACTCGGTGTCACAAAGGTGCTCACAAGGGTAGGATGTTTGTGTTGCTTTCAAAGGGTTGAGTCTGTGTGTGAGCGCATGTGGTTTTACAGCAAAAACCCCATAAATTATGGGAAATTGACATAAGCTCTCCCAGATTTTTTTCTTTTCCAGGAAAGTTCTCCTAGAGTTTTTTTTTAACGTAAATAACTTTATTCCTAAAGTTCTCCTAGAGTTGATGCTCTGCAAATCTATATATATATATATGTATATATATATATATATATATGTATATATATATATGTATATATATATATGTAGGGTCGCGCTATTCGTCACCCTGGGTGAGGAATAGTTATTCTTCATCCTCCTCTATTTTACTATCAATGCACCGTAATTTTACGTTCCATAAATTTTGTCTTATTTCCGACGCAAAAAAGGACCGTAAGAAAATATATAATCGCCGTAAAAAATATTTTATGTTATGTAAAATTACAAACGTAAAAACATAGTCTAAAATACACATAAACTGCAAATTTTCTTGTCTTATGACCTATATTTTTAATTTTTATGTCAAATTTTACGTAATTAATCAATAGGAATGTAACTATTTGAATTCGAAACGTAATTTAATTATGAAATGATCGTAAGATTACCTCAGGTGAAGAATAACTTATCCAGGATTGGGTATGGTTGCAAGAAAGAGTCTGATTTATTATCCTCTATCTCTTCTTTAGAGCAAGTACAATAGCAGACCCGCTTACATTGCAATTTTGCTTATGTGAAGGAGAGAGACATGAAAAAATGAGGGGAGTGGGCTCTCATGCAAGAGTCTAGCTATATGCGTGCTCCTAGATAGATACAATAAATATGAAGAAAGAGATAGGAAGAAGGTGAAACAAAGTAGTCTCTTATAGCCAACCTTGTTATATGAGTGACTATAAGTGACGAATATTGTCTTTGGAGGCCAAGCTCCATGGAGCTTGGTTTTGAAAAATTTGAATTTCTTCAAATTTATATTTTCTGCATTTCAAAAAGTTTTGAAAAAGAAAACACGGATATACATGAAGGCATAACACACATGTGTGTAAAATTTCACGGCAAAATACGTTGAAATGAGGGTTGTGCAAAAAAGACAAATCTAGGTTTTCTAACACATGATACTATTCATCCTCTCAGGCCATGAATTTGTCTTTTTTACAGGTCAACGTTTTTCATCCTGAAACTTTACACACATACACATAACATCCTTGTTTACTTGCATTATTATTTTTATAGATTTTTTTGAAACCGAAAAGTTTGAATTTTGATTTGTTTTCAAAAAAGGCCTCCATGGAGGCCAAGAGCCAAATGTATATTTTCTATAAGTGATGACTATATATGACATGACAACATCATATAGCCCACAATTGGCTATTCTATTAACCATGCTCTTATAGCGCAACTGGCATCGAATTCAGCTTTGGAAAAAAAAACAGCTGCAAGAAACACCACCAAGTCATGTGCAAACACATTGGCAATCACACATGGCGTACCAGCAACTGGCATCGAATTGGCATCGGGCACAAATTCCTTGGTGTGTGTTTCAGTGTGCAGAAAAAGGAGGGGCAGCGGGCACCGTAACAGTAAAGCGAGTAGGAGGATTGGCAAAGATAGGCGCACAAAGGAAGCTGGCTTATTTGAACCACCAGATCCCCAATGCATGATTTTGCTGACAAGACTGGATAGAAATGTGCCCCATGGCCGGATGGACTAGGACCAGTCGTACATAATCTTACTTGGTCTAGTAGAGCGTCCGCAAATTGATATCAGGGATATATTCCCTGCGTATCATGAGAAACCACCGGTCGCTGCACAAGGCCGTCGGGGCGTAGAGCATCTCTGGCCGAACTCCTCAAAAGCTTAACCACAGCCTGTACACGTCGAGTCATTTTGTTACACCTCACACACACCGAGTCTGTAAAGAAAAGAGGATGCCAAAGTGAAAAATTCAAATTTTCAAGGCTCGTGTCATATGCTCTCTCTCTTTTTTTTTGCGGGAAGGCTCATTTCATATGCTAATCAGAATTCTTAGAGTACGAGGCTCCTTCTGTGTTACTACTTTTGTCTGAATCTGTCCTCATGAGCCTGTACGTTTACAGCTTTTGTGTTCGGAACAAAAATTCACAGTGAAATCTGATTGTTGAAGCAGGCCTCAGCGGGCAGTCAAACGCCCGGACCACAGAGGCGTCCCAAATTGTAAATCAACAATGAGAAACCAAACCCACTCAGGTCGCCCACACGTGACCACATGAGACACTAATCAGCACACGGGACAGATCATTTCGAGAGCAGTTTGGAACTAATATGTTGATACAAAGGGTTAAGCGCAGATCTTGCTCCCAAATATAACATGTAAACCGATGTATGGACAAGGTCCAAAAAATGCATGCTTAACAGCAAAAGGCTACATATACCAGGCCACGAAGGTAGAAACAGAAATTTACACCGCATATCGCTAAATTTATTGGAGATTGGTAGGCAGAACAGTTGTAACATATCTCCAGATACTACTATGCTCATATGGCCTTCAATTGAAAAATTACAGAAACCAGATGAGCAGTAGAACATCTAAGAAAAAAAATAAGAATCACTAAAGGGAGATGGAAACGAGCTTTCTCCAACAAATAATTGCCATCCCATGACAAAATCTAGGAACCAAACAAAAAGATTACACTCTATGTACCCCCCTATGCAACCTCCTTTGGAAAAAACTAAAGGAGACCAACCAAGCCCCAACAAATTTGTGACGATGCGTCCTGCAAACGTACCATACATCACAAGCAACCATATGTGCATCATGAAATGGCTTTGGGTGCTCTAGATGGGGGCCTGCTTATCTCTGGTGTTGAGGAGGATTCTGATTCTTCATATCTTTGAATCTCCTGCATGGAATTCACAAATGCTTACCACCCTAGCAATCATCCTTTGGAGGAAAGGCGGGTTTACACAAATAAATAGTTAAATAAAGATGCAGTCATATTCTGTTAGGAAGGTGATTAAGAACACCAGTGCAAAACCAGTCAGTGATCAAGGGTCAGCATTTCTGGATTCGAATAGATATATTTTCCAAGAGCAGCAAGGCCAAAAGTTCCAATAGTAGGAATTTGAATAACAAATACAGTACAAAATTGTTATACTATTTGGATGAATCTAATGATATCATTTTCACCTTTTCGATCAAAATAGTGTTCATATATTAATTAGTAGCCAAAGTTAGATTAGTTTCATTGCACGCCCTTCAAGATGCCTAAGAATGAAGATAGTGGTAAGATCGTGAATGTAAGCAAAACAGTACCTGCGATAATACTGCTGCTGAAGCGGATTTTCGAGATTGCAGTTGATTCTTCAAATGGTTTCGGTGCTGCTGCTGCATGCTCCCAAATTGCTGGAGACGAGATGAAAAATCGATTGCGCTATAGTTTGGCACATCTTGATTTCGATTGCCATCTTCTGTCACTTGTAGAATCTGAGAGTATGGATTTGCAGAAGATGTGCGCTTGAGATTTTCACTGAAAGGCACTGTCTTCAGTCGAGTCCTCAAGATCTTGAAGGCCGCACTTTGCTGCATGAACATAAACAATATATTATAGACAGTTTAAATAGTTAAAACTTCCCTTAAGTAAACAATTCAGAAGGGGGAACTTGTGAAAAGGTCAACAGTCCCTGCGCCAAAAAATACTCGTTCTAGAAGAAATGGAAGACCACATTCCAAACTAGCATGGAACCTAACAGTACAAGGCTCAAAGAAATGGAGATCAAAATGCCAAAATGCAGAACTAACAAAGGAACCATTAGAGCAACATTTTTTACATCATAAGCTAACACCAGTACTTTCAGGGAATTGACATGGATATAAGACTTCGAAGGGATGGCGCAAAAGCAACATGCCTATTTCCACACAGAAGTTGGAAGAATATCTATGCGAGTAGAAAATCCTGTTCCAGTGGAAAGGTAAAGGCCATTCATGGGATACCTATCATAGTGCAAGATGGCTGCAGCTATCCAGGGATTTCCAATTGGACTTTGATAGAAAAAGTTCTAAATAAACTGTGTAAAGAGGCAGATTATAATGGTACATGTCTGGTGTGAGCAATATGCACCTTAGTACAACACATGCGTGTTCCAACTACGGAAAAATATAGCCTTCAGGCAATAACGATAATAGGGTCCACTGCATATTTATCTATATGGCTTCTTTTTCTATAAATATCTGAAGTCTCCAAGTTCACAATTTGGAAACAGCATATTTGTTGAACTATTGAAGAAGGCTGTAGGAATCACATTTCAACATACCTGAGGCAAGAGCATAAGGAGACCGTAAAGTGTTTTCAGAAGCCAAGTGTGTTTTCCAGGCTCAAGAAGCTGCATGTATAAAATAGTACATCAGCAGAGTGGCATACCATATAAAATAGTAACCAACATTGAAACAACAGAACTTACATATTAGGTCTAAATGTATAAACAAGCAAAATGTAAGGCATGCCATCACAATTTTCATAGCTTATCTTTGTGTTGACCTTAGGAGTATTTTATCTGAATGTGAAATCCCTAGAAGAGAGCATCAAACTTTGGGGAAAAGTATGACCAAAAGAAGACATGGACATACAGTAATTTACAAAGATGCATCCGGACCTATTGTGTTGTGTTACAGAAGTAGATTAACAGAAGCCAGAAGTCGAAGTAGGATGATTAAATGACAAAACCGTTAAAAGAGGAGAACAAAAAAAGAGAAACAGACACATCCAAATGCTGGAACGGATTAGTTAGTCATAAAAGGCGACTTCACCTGTAAACGCAAGTAAGCAAATACTGGAGTCTCTAATAGACGGATCAATTTATCTAGCTGCACCAGAAACTTCACATTTATGTCTTCTTCTCCCAGAGACTGAATAACAGAACTCGCATGATTGTATGCCTATACACATTGGATAAGATCAAATATCAGTAGAGTCCAAGTAAGCAACACAAATATAAAATCCATCATTACCACCTGAGCAAGTAAGCACAAGCTGATTGTAGCCATTGGAGAGTGGCACCAAGAAGCGTATAAAGATAGAAATAAGTCCTTCCCACAAGTATCCACCAATGACTTTTTAAGAAGAGACCGCAGCTCCGCAAGTTCAGTAGATGTGAGCAAAATCAAATTCAATGCCTACACACAAAAATGCTTAGTTATACAGATGTTGCATTTAAAACATCCAAGTTGAAAGATGTGCTAACTGAACGTACCTGAACCATGGTGGAGGCAAAATCAAGGTCACCTTCAGTCTGAAGAATAGTAGAAAACTCTCGATAAACTTTTTCAGCACCCAGAAGAACACAAAGTCGACGAACAATCAAAGCACCACGCCTGTACAAAGTAGCAATAAAACATTTATTTGCATGCCATTAACCAGATATTGAAGTATCTAACCTAAACCACAACAATTCATGAAGAAAGAATCAGCTCTAGAGTAGCAAAATGTACGTACTTCTCCAGAAGAACATGATTGTTGTGGAAAGTATGGATTAAGTAAGACATGAGATGTTGGAAGTGATGATACTCTTCAGCTATGCGTGCATGAACTTCCAACACTAAAAGGACAACCTGCACAAGTAAAAATGCTGTGACCAAACTGCCAAGCTTGCTTCTGTGATAGCGTTTTCTTTTTACCAAAGAAGTAAAACACTAGTGGAAGCTAGTTCTATGGAACGACTGTTTTACAATACAATGAATTAGCATGAAATTTGTTCCAATCACATACTCCCTCCGTTCCTAAATATATTGCTCCATATGTAGTCTATATTAAAATCTCTAAAAAGACTTATATTTAAGAACGGAGGGAGTATATAGCTATATTTGATTATGTCATTTCAAGGTAACAATGGATAACTGGGTCCAGACATCCAGTTCAAGATCCATTGAGCAAAGGACATCACCATTTCAGACTTGCCAAGGGCAATCACAACAAGGGTACTCTATCACAATGGCAATGATAACCATAATAATAGTGGATGGCGATCCCATTACAGTGACCATAGTGCAAGCATACAATCTCACTCCCATGTATAAATGCTTTGGAGAATCAAATGGCTGAGAGAGTTAGATGGGGACTATAAGTCCAAGAAGTCAAGAATCGATCAAAATGTGATTTTGTCCCCTTGGTACAATATCAGTATAGAAAGCATAGAACCATGATTCATCATTTAGCTCCACTCAGGAAACAAATTAATCTATACACTACACTGTTTCAAACTGTGCAATAATCTATACTTTTATAAAAGACTCAATTGGTGATGATGGTGTGTCTGTCATCCGTCATTTCTGACCATCAGATCTGCATCTAACAACTATGACGTAAGCTGTGGCATTTTTGCAACAAAGACCCCACTTCTCTGCTCCAATTTGCAGAAACCCCTTAGTACCTTGAAACCAACCACATCCCTCCCCCACCTCATCAAAACAACCATGAGGAATATAGTTTGGGTGAAACCTAATACGAGTATATTTTTAGTGATATATATACCAAAACTAGAGTGTTTTCTTTCAAGTTTGTGAACATGTATTATTCTACTTTGGATCCGTTGCAATGCACAAGCACATTGCTAGTTGTTTCCAAGATTTGACTACAGATAACCATACATAGAGCAAAGTAATATTAGCTAGACACAATGTGACACAGTTATATCATAATCTCAAGTTACAAGTACACAGGTGGTAGGCTTTTTGGAACAGCTTACCGCATCTGAAGGATCGGAGAGTGCATTTAGAAGTGGTTCAAAAATGCCATCCAGGTATGCCGAGAACTGTTCCACATAAATACAAGACATCAATTGTAATAGAATAGATTTGCAGATATGTTGATTCCAGACTCAAGGAGATAAAAGTAGCACTTCAAAAGTTGGGACATACAGTATTATGCAAGCATCAACTTGTTGACTATAGTGCTACGTAATCCAAAACATTTGCATAGTTTTTTAGTACCTCAGCACGACCTCGAACTAGTAAAGTGGAAAACCAGTGTAATGCCTCAATCCGAGTGGCTTCATGTTCGCTATTCAATTCTCTGAAACAGAAAAGGCCAGCCACATCACAAATCCCAAGCAGGCAGACATCTCAAGTTACAAGTGACTTCACACATTTATAAGTGTTGCAAAGAAAGAAAATACAGCTATTGGACAGGGTAGTGCAAAGCGATTAACTGGAAGAAGCATGAGTAATCAGAATTATGCTGTGACTAATGATTCGAGGTCATGGATTGAGAGTTGAACGACTAGTCGCGTGACTAGTCTATGAGTCGCAACCTGACTGTCGACTAGCTTGTTCAACTCGACTAGTTCGTTGATAGTGCAAATCTGAGTTGTTTGATCTTCTGTAGGTTGCTGACTCATGGAAAACTGGAGGGCCTGGCCATTGGATACAATTGGCACAGCCTCAGGTTTTTCATCCACTTCCCATGCCTTCAAAAAAAAATTTGTATCCTATACTATATAATATTACCTCCGTCCCAAATTAATTGTCTTAGATTTGTCTAGATACGGATGTACCTAACACTAAAACGTGTCTAGATACATCCATATCTAGACAAATCTAAGACAACTAATTCGGAATGGAGGGAGTATATACTAGGTATCAATAGTTGAGTACTATGCTATTTTGGTACTAGCTACTGCTGAAATACATGTCGAGTAGTCTAGACTAGTCTATGAGTCGGTACCCCGATTACTCTGCTCAACTCATTGACAAATCCTTGTTTCAGCTAACATAAGTATGTAACTGATGTGCTAATCACTACGATATTTAAACACTATTTTAAAAACTTTGCTATTTCCCAAACAAAAAATGACTATAATTTGCATTTTGCCAGTTTCCAGAAGCATAAAACTTACTCTAACGTACCGTTGGGCTTTACTGTGCTGTTCAAAGCCACTGAGAGGTTGGACTGAATTTTGGTAATTAAATGGATTTATGCAGCTGATTAAACAAAGACATTCATGGACCATGACGTCACTCTGATTATCATATGCATGACGGTTTGTCTACCGTATCCATCTAACCGGCAGCCATGTAGGGTGTTTTACAACACTGAACAGCAAGGTACCTACTAAGACATGGCAATACGAAGGATACTGTGTAATATAACACAAACAACATTTATTACATAACTAAACATAGAAATCAAAAATTCTATTCAATGGTTTGAATAGAGAACCTCTTTGCGATCACAAGAATCGCTCCAATGTCAAATCCCTCGGCTTGATCAGCTTTTATAGCTCGAAGTTCCTCATTAGTTTCACGTGCAACCTAGCAAACAAAGAAGTAAATAGTAAGCACGCAGTCTACATCTCAAGAATTGTCTGAATATAAGCAGAAAAAAGGAAGTACCACTCGAATTTTCTCCTCCTCGTCAGAGATGCATGGCAAGATAGCTCCCAAGATATCAGCATAGTAAGGGACTAGTTGTTCCCCACCAAGCTTCACGAACTCATTGATCTGCACTTTCAAGCATACAGAATGTAATAGTACTGCAATAAGATTCTAAAGATTAAATTCCTGATAACTTGCAAGACAGGAATTACCCATGTGATAGATGTCAAACGAGTGAATTCATCAGGAGAGCCTGCCCTCCTAACAAGAATTTCAGCCATACGACCATAATCTACATTCTTCTCATTTAAGGGCGGACAATCAGCAATGGAAGAGTAAAAAATGAAAACGATACTTTGCTTGTTTATGAAAAGGCAAAATCACAACATCACATAAAAAGCGTAACTATAAGGCAAGACATCTATCGCATTTACACTGTTTACAGAGTGGTACAGAATTAAAAATGCATAAGCAGTTTTACTAAGTATAGACTTACTGGTGAATTTTTTATTTCCTGCAGAAACTCTGAAAGTGCTGCATCTGCTTGCTGCCTTATCTCATGACTGGAATCACTCAGCATATTAAATAAACCTGCAGGGGGCCACCAAAGCACAAGGTTTGTTTAACTGCCAACATAAGTAATGTACTGAGGGAAAAGAGAGCCATTACCATCAAGAAAATCAGGAAGGAAACCAAGCATGTCAATATCAGGCACACTGTCTAAAACCGTGATCCACCCCACCAAAAATTGCCGCACATAAGGATTCAGCACATTCATGCGTTCTCTCAAGAGTGGTATAAATTCTTCTATGCTAAAAAGTAAAATTAAGATAAATGTAGCAATCAGAAATGGGCATTATTAAGATTAAGATGAGCAAATTATCCGACATTGGAAAACAGAATGAAGGTGTAGGGCATACCTGAATTGATCACTCTCAGTTACAATATCCTGGGTAATAAACAAATAATTTTATCAGGGACAATTAAGAAAATAGGACAGTGAACATGGGGTCTATATAAACTAAGCCATACCTTGACAAGCCTGTCAAGAAGATGAGCTGCACTCTGCACATTTGCATCAGAGTCTGCAGACAGTTTGCATAGCGCATCAAAAATCTTGTTGAAGTAGATGATAAAATCCCCTCTTACAACCTACAGACAAATACCACATTAGCATAAAGCATATATATCACTTACTTCACGTTACTCAATGAAATGTTCACCTTCGCTATGTTATATAGCGCTTCACAGGCATAGTAGCGCACTCTGCTATCTTGGTCCAGGAAAGAATTAAGCACGGGAGGTACAATTAGCTGGAAGCACATATCAATGAAGCTCATTATGCAAGCAAATTGGAAGCAAGAGAATAATAGCACAGCCCAAAAATATAGAGCTGAAACATGATCGATCACAGTCCTAGCATAGCTGGATTAGTGAGCAGCTTAAACACGCTATATGCTTTGCACTTCAGGTTAAACCATGGAATTAGCAAATGCATATACTGAGGTTTGGTAGGTTTACCATCCAAGATAAAAACTACTCCCTTCGTTCACTATTATAACTTCATAAGATGTTCTAACTTTTTTTTCTGATTCGGATGTATATAGAAGTATTTTAGTGTGTTTGTTAACTCATTTCAGTCCGTACGTAGTCCATATTGAAATGACCAAAACTTTGTGAACGGAGGGAGTACCAATTATTGTCCCAGTCCTTCTGCAGATGAATGTTGTATTAAAGCACATATAAGATTATAGGCATCTATCTGGTATATAACGTTGAGACATCCAAGTGAAGGAACAAGGTATTGACAATTAACTATTGCATGTCTTGTTACTTAGAGAAGTCAAATTAAATTAAGTTTCGAGCAAATTGGTATGTTACATATGACGTATGTCTTGTATGCAGGCTCATGCCCACAGCTAACACATAAACCCCAGATGCCCTACTTTCCAGAACCATAGTACAAATGATAGTTGCAGTAAGATCGTACATAATTCAAAAGACAAGAACACTGTTTTCTGCAGTGAAACATTACATGGTGCTTACTGGAATACCAGCAAAGTTACTTAGGAGCTGTACTGTCATGCAATATCACAGGACAGCAACCATATTATGCAAATTTATTCCAAGTTTCACCTTTGTGGAGATGTGACAACCATCAGAATGCTACTCCCATCCCCAACAACACACACACAGAGCAACAGCAGCGTATTTATCCAGGAGACCAGCACCAACGGAGGGGGGGGGGCAGGGGGCAGGCGTAAGCAGCGCAATATAGTTTATTGCCCTGTGTAAAGCATTGATGGAATGTATAATGTACTTAATAAGGTAATTTTGTCATGGATCGGCGAGTGTCATGTGACAATTTTGTTCCCAGATCCAATATTAAACCCCATTAATGCGCCTAAATTTGGTAGAACGATGTCAAGAAACAACAATAATCTTTTCCAAATCCAATCTATCAACTCTGGGCGACGGCACTAATATGTCTATAATATCCTCGTATCCTGTGGGTCGTAATATGAACAAAAAAAAGATACAGAACTAATACCAAAGGGAAAATGGGCAGACCCTCCCAGCAATCATAGTGAATCCACACACTGAACGATTTTTCGACTTTAGCACTAATAAGGGTTTTATAAAATCCCATCCAGCGAGTCCTAAGTGGGTTTCTTTTAGGGAACACACAAAAGCTTTCCATAATTTTTCATTCCTAAATAGCTTGGTCCCAATACTTGAACTATGATACTACTATATTAGCATGCAAATGAAAAGCAATAGCTAATGAAAACTACAAGAGCCAAAGCCATCAGAGCATCCAGTATTTTTACTAAAATTAACCATTAATCACATGAATGCAGCTGCGACTGTGAAGCCAGGTATATTCTTCAATGACCATTAGCGAACCTCAATAAACCAACTGGCTACTGCGGTACCACCAATAGCAATCCAGTCCCACGATTGCTCGGTTTATATGACATTTCGTAAAATCAAGGCAGAGAAGTCTCAAGACATAGAGATACAGAATAATTCTACACAAAAAATTAACTGGACCAAACTAGACGGGATTTCAATATATATTTGGTCACAAGGTGAATTGCCAAACCTCGAGGTGCTGAGCAGCCTCACTGGTGAGCCCTACAGTAACTGCCGCGAGCCCAATCAATCCGCCCTGCTAACAACAAAACACCAAAGAACTTAACAAATCTGATCGCCCAGCGGCAGCAGAAACAAGAGTCACAGCGATCCTAGCAAACCTTCCGGTGGTTCGCCTGGGGGGAGTATGTGAAATCGTTTGTGAGCAGCCCGATCACGGCCGCAATCTTGTCGTGCTCCCCCGCCGTGGACAGCTGCTTCACGATCCCCTCAATCTACACCAACACACCCGGCCACAACAAGAAATTCCGCCTCAAATCCCGCGCGCGATTGCTCGAACGAGGCCCCGCCCCGGGTCCCCAAAAGCAATCGAAATCCCTCACCTCGAGCGCGGCGTTCTTCCGCTTCTCGTAGAGCTTGTCGGCGAGGTTGCGCAGCACGGCGCCCGGGATGATGGAGAGCGCGTCGGCGGCCATCGCAGGAGAAACCGCGGCAACAGCAGCAGATCCCCTCCGCTAGAGCGTCTCGATCGCCGGCGATCGCCGCATCGGCCCGCGGCGCCTCGCAGCCAGACGGCCCCCGACGACCGCGGCGTAACCCTAACCCCGGGGAGGCGGAGCGCGCGGGGACGCGAGGACCTGGAGCCCTAGAGCCCAGCCCGAGCTCCCGAGCTCGCAACGCGCGGCAGCAGAGACGCGGGCCTGGGAATGGATTTGGGGGCGGAGACGGTGGTGGTGTGATCTGGAGGGGAGGGGGAGGGGATCGGGGCGCTCTCTTCTTCTCCTTCGCTTCCCAGGGGTAACGTTTACCGTTGTGGCGGCCATTAACGGCGCCTGTTTCCCGTGGGTGCGGGTCCAGCGTGGAGCCGACCCTGCCAGGTGGGGACGGGCGTCGGGGCGGTGCAGGGGGCTCGGTCCAGGCCGCGCGCGAGGCCGTGGACTGGCTGTCTTCGTGCGGGCAATTGGATTGGGTGCTGGGGGCTGGGTGGTCTCGGTCCAGGAAGGCCGTGTGCGGTGGCAGGTGACGGGGCAGGGAGAGGCCGCGCGTGGACTGGGTGTATGTGAGGCGAGGGAGGGTCCCCGGTCGTGTCAGCCTGTCTCTTTCCACGAAAAAGGGGACGCTGCTCATGTTATCGTCCGTCTTTCTGGTCCAACAGGTCCGTTCGTGATAGCGTTGGGAGATCATGCGGCGTGTGAATTGATTTTCTTCCCGGTTATGAACATCTTCGGTTGCCCGAGAGGATCGCGGCTGAGAAAAACGCAATCCTCCCGGTTAATAAAGAGGTAGTGCAGCTTTTTTAGCCATCAATCAAAATCATGCCATTTTGTAACGTCTATCTCTTGCCTTTTGTTTTCACATGTGTTATCTTGCAAATCGTCATATTTGTGTCACAGACCCACGGTGCCAGCGGTGCGGTTGCGGCCTGCCGAGACATCCTATCGAAAACGTCGATTGCACATGCCGGATGAAACTATACCAAAATTATCTTGATATAGTTTGGTAATGTAAATCATGGTGCTACTTATGGAGTTGTGTTTTCTTCGTGTTGCTTAACGTTTTGTTTTGTCGACGGTTGTGAGGGGTGGGGGCTTTGTCCTAAACCGCATGTGTAAGCGTGTCGTCGCGCAATCTCGTGCACGATTGCACATGTCTTTCCTCGTCACTCTTCTTCCCTTTTCAGCTCAATATTAGTATTTTGCCGTGCTTTCTTGGCACTTCCGATAATAAAGAGACAACTTTTTAGGCCATCACGCAACATTGTAACATATATCTCTTACTTTCATCTTTCACATGTTATCTTGCAAATCAACATGGTGGTGCCAAGACGCCAAGGTAGCCGCTTGCCATGGTGCACGTGTAATTTGATGCCAAAAGTACCATACCAGCATTTGGCATCGTCGACTATGTCACTGCTCGGAGCTCGCGGTTTTCCATGTTTCTTATGTTCTAGTTGTTGGTTTGGTAGGGATTTGCCCTATGCCACGATCGAGATGTACCGTCACTAGTTGCAGACATAATAGATACCTCAGTGTTCTTCCTCGTCATCCTTTTCACCTCAGTATCAAGCAGTTAGCCATTTTTTTTGGCACTTCATGATACTGCTCATTATTATGATATTTAATATGTTTACTTAGTATTGCCTCGAATTCAAAGATAAGTTAATAATCCCTAATTTGTTATGTCATGGTCCGACAAGTTTATGGTAAGATAGATATTGCCTACATTTTTTTCTTTTTCATGCACGGTTGCATAAGGCTAATTTTCCTTGGTCCATCCATCTTTACATCGGTGGAGTGTGATCCATAAGAAAAAGGGACTTTTATTTCTGTGCCCCTGGTTCGTTAGTTGTACTCATTCATCCTCACTCTGTTAACTTTTGCATACTTTTCCCCACTTCCTTGCTCGAAACCCTCAAAACGGGTTACAATGGACGTTGCCCTCGGGTCAATGTCTTTGACCGTTAACTTTGACGAGTGGGGCCGCATAGGACCGAGTCCACCTTTGACCGTTTACCCGCATAGTGGTTTCGTATGCTGACCGTACAGTGGTATTCATATACGTGGGCGCATGCAACTGACCGCGGTCGTGAGGTAGCACGTGTCCATGGAACATGCCCGAAACGTCCCATCGTATAAAGAGGGGGAACCACCTCACGGTGCATCATCCCTACCATTTCCCCCCAGGGTTTTCCCCCAAATCCACTCCCTGCCCCACCGGCGTCGTCTCGCTCTCCCCCACGGCATCCTCTTCCTCACCGTCATCGCCTCCATCTATCCAATGGTTGAAGCTCGTGGCGACGCCGGCGCAGCGGCCAGAGATGTAGTGGAGCTGCAGGGCGCAGTGGCCGCGGATGTTGTCAACATCCACGGCATTGCGGGGAAACTCGCAACCGTTGCGGATGTGGAGAAGGAGGTGGCGGGCTCCGCCTCAGCGCTGCCGGAGTAGAAGGTGACGGTGTCGAGCGGCGCAGTCCATCCTGATACCCCCGATGCGCAGCCTGACGAGGAGTAGGAGGTATTTGCACTTGCTTGTTAGTTGTAATATTTAGGATATTAGTTTGTAGAGTTAGTTGCATTGGTTAGATTGTGATGCATACGGTAGTACAAATGGTTAGAGTAGTTGGTTTGACGGATGGGCCGGGGTTTTCTGTTTTGGGGGGATGGGGGGTTTTTGTACTAGGGTTCGTTGGATTACATTCGTTGCAAAAATGCTAGATAGATCCGTATGAGAGATAGGGATATATGTGCTTCAATGCTACACAGATGTATGCTTATTAGATTTGTTTTAATGCTCACAGATTGGGGGTTTTAATGCTACAGACATGTATGCTTATTAGATTGGGTCCCTATTAGATTTGCTTTTGAATGCTACTCAGATTGGGGTTTTGAATGTCATATGCCCAAATGGAATCCATTGATTAAGAAGTTATTTGATTCATTAGTATATATTTTTGTCCACAACATGTGGTTATATTAGCTCTGTTGTTCAATGTGTGTGCATGACAATGGAAAATGCAAATAGGATCATAGTATATTGAGAATATATTAGCCCTATGATCAATGTGTCATGTGTGCATATCTAAATTTTCAATTGGCTTCTGTATTTACTAGTGATGGATGTAATTGTATATTCAGGAGGATGATGGTTGGGGGAGAGGAAGCTGGCCCAGTACAACCTGTACGATCCAGAGTTTAGTGACGACGAAGAATATGAGGTATGCCTACTTGAAATTTGGATTGTTCATTTAGTTTCTTTGACATGGTGTATATGAATCTATAATGTATTAATATAATTCATTCATGTGTGCAATATGATTCTGGAGAAGATGTGTACAAAGGCAACGTCGCGTCCTTCACAGCGAAGGAGGTGGAGAAGATCAAGGCCAAGGAAGTTGCTTCCTTCTACAACCGCAAGATCAAGAAGTGGCACTGCCCCTACTGCACCACCGAGCCAAAGCCAAAGGATGGCCGCTTTTGATCACCTTGTGTCTCATGCAGAGGATGTAGCGATTCACGGGGAGGACTACATGATCCGGGGGCAGCATGCTGCCCTCGCGAAGGCCCTGACTCCGGTGTGATGTGACGATGTGATGAACTGAATGTGGTAGCATGTTTTATCTTTATCAGTTGGGTTACTTTTGGTAAACTGAATGTGGTTGTTTATGGTGTGATGAGCTGAATCTATGGTGATGGTAGTAATATATTATGTTATCTATATTTGTTTGTTCTTCAATTTGCCTGTGGTGTATGGTTAGTTATGTTTAGATGTTGTGAAATATGAGTTTAGGTGTTGCAATGATCACACATGTTGTTTCAGTGTTGCTTCACTGATCAGACATGCTGCTTTTTCACTATTTATTAATCAAATCAAATGCATGCCTTTTCCCACCAGCATGTTTTATTATCCAATATTTTGAACTGGCATTTGATAGGACAGTATAAATTCAAAAAAACGCAAAAAAATTGGCAAACTATCTATATTTGTGTAGGAGATCATGTGTGCAAAATTTGAGATGATTTAGAGGAGGTCAAAGAAATTTGAATTTTAGAAATGTGCTCCAAATGAGCTCCCGGGCTAGGGTAAACAGCTCATTTGTAATCAAGTTTTTTTGGACCTACTCTAAATGAGCCAAATGTTTTTTATTAACACATATTCAATCCATATAGTGTAGATTCGAAGTCTCACTATTTTTTGAATTAATCTTCATGTTTTTACATTTTCTTTTGGAAAAATATGCTTTAATATAAAACTATCAAAAACACGTTTAAAATATGAAAATGGAAAACTAAGTTCAGATCCTTCTTATTCATTTTGAAATAAAGCTTTGGTGATTTTTTTGATTTTTTTATTTTTTTTTCAAAAACAGAAGGTAACCCTACCTCCTCTCCTTGAACTCTATCAAATCTTGTACGTGATAGCTCATATGTGTGAAAGTTTTTTCATGAAAATGACCATAGACCAAGTTTATGATTTTTGGTTGGTAACATGTCACATAAGACAACATTGTGTGCAGGTTTTATATTTTATTGATTTATTTAAAAAAAATGATGCTCATTTTACCTCAATCGTGCCAGCTAGGGTTTTTTCATGAAAATGACCATAGAGCAAGTTTAGTATTTTTCCTCGTTAGTGTGTCTTATAAAACGACGAACGGTGAAGGTTTCATATTTTTTTGATTTTTTAAATTAGTTATGCTCAGTCAAAGCCTTGGAAACCCCGTTGACCCGCTCAAAACCCCTCTAAACCCTGCGGGGTTTTGCCTAACTCTAGCTCCCAACGTCAGCCGTCCGATCATACCCTGGCGCCAAGCGATAGCCCTCATATGTGGTCTTCTATAAGGAATTCGGTGGGCAAGCTGCGTGCAGGCTCCGCACCGTTGGATCACAAGGACGGCTCCGCGTCGTTGGATAGTGGGGCGATCCGCGAGAGGCAATCCTGTTAGTTGTGCTCGGCTGCTTGTCCACAACTGACTCCGCAAAAAAACATTGTTATTGGGCCCAAAAGAAAACCAAGCTCTGGTTGGGCCGTCGAATTGCGTCTTTTTTTGCATCGTTTGCTCTATTTTTTGTGAACGTGTTGGCTTTGTTTTTTTAAATCGTTTGAAATTACACAACGATTGATAATGCGTAGAAAATCTAGTTCTTTTTGTTCTATACAAATGCAAAATGACCAAATTTATAAGGGCCAAATTTATTTTTATCATGCAAAATGGCCACAAACTATTCAAAAATTGTCTCTTTTTGTTCATATAATATATATGACCACGGATTCCCACGTGTGCAATAGCTTTTTTCTTCTTCTTTTCAAACCACAGTTTCCCACACTTGTACACTCCCGATGCTGTGGTGGGTTTGCAAACAAGCTACTTCACATTTGACCTTGTTATTGCCACGGCCAAATAACACGTAGCACTACGACTATTTAAGCTACCCTCTGCCTCTGCCATCCCTCATCCATCTCCCACCCCCTGCCATCTGCTCTTCGACCCCTCCTCCTTCTTCTGCACATCCCTCAGCCATGCAGTACACCAAACCAACCCACCGCTTCCCACCCACCGTGCCGGAGAGGCTCTACCCTATCGGCGTGTACGTTGATCACACACTACGTGTGTGGGCGATATCAAAGTTGAGGACCACAAGGAACTTCATCAAGTTCTTCCTTGCGTCCGGCTACCACCACCTCCCGCGGGGATCTCCAACGATGTTCCGCATCGAGGAGGTCATCCAAAACAGGGTGGTGGTTGCTCTCCTTACCCACTTTACCAACACATTCGACGCCTTCTACCTCCTCGGCTGGGTGTTTTGGTGTGGCTGCGAGTTCATCGCTTTCACCATCCCACAACAGGTTCACGGAGTACACCAACATCTTCCCCACCGCGACACGCATGCACACTCTTCCGTAACCCATTGACAACACCCCGGAGGAGCAGTGAAAAGGGCGTCCGGAGGAGGAGCGAGGTGGAGAAGGCGGCGGCTAGGGTTCTAAACCATCTATCTTTTTTTAGTCTATGTTATGTTAAGTTGTAATTGAACTATGTTGGAGTTGCTTTGGGTTGTTGTCCCTTTTATTAAGTTCTATTATTAAGTTTTCTATCTATTATATTATTAAGTTCTTCCTAGTTTGAATTATGTGATCGTGCTATGGGCTTGTTGGCCCTATCTACATATTGGGACTACATATTTGTTGATTGTTTTCTTAGAGAGCTTGCTTTGTTAGTAGAGTTCCCTTGTTAGTAACCACCTAGTGCATGCAGCCACAACGAACACTTTTTTTACACAAGCCACAAATATGTAGCCACCTAGCTAGAAGAGAGGAACCAGCAGTAGTGGTCGTCGCTGCATCCGTGGCGGCTGGCGTGCAAGAAAGTTGCTCGGTCAGTGCATCGTGGCGGACGCATCGGTGCATGCAGGCTCAGTCGACGCATCGTGGCGGCGCACATTGACGCATGCAGGCAGGCTTTGCTGGGTGCATGCATAGCAGGTTTTTGTCCTGGCGGCGTGCGCATGCATGTAATGCAAGGGACGGCCCAACGAAACCACGACCCAACGGTCGAACAACAACACTGCCCAACACGGCCCCACTTGTCAAGTCCAACAGATGACACAGTCCAGCGTGGCCCCACTCGTCAGAGTTAACGATCAAGCCATCGACCCGACGGCAACGTCCGTTGTGACCAGTTCTGAGGGTTTCTGGCAAGGGAGTGGGGAAAACTGAGCAAAAGTTAAGAGCGCGGGGATGAATGAGTAGAGGTAAGGAACCAGGGGCACAGATGTAAAAAAACCCTAAGAAAAATGGGGACTAGATGGACATTGCAAGTGATGCATCACACTCGCATTGTTGTAACGGGCCAGGTAATGGGCCTTTTTCATAGGCAAAAATATGTTGATGCCCCTGAGGCACGACCTAATATGGCCATTAAGACCCTCTACGTCTTGGATTGGTTCACACCTATATAAACTTGACCCTCACATCACAATACATGTAAAACGTATCTTGACACTTGATAGAAGCTGGAATAAGATCAAGTCTTAGGAAGTGCCATGACTTGAATTTTGACTGATAGTGCTCTAAAACGAGTTTTCACCCCTTTTTTCTCCATTGATACATATTTCCTCCAATCCTTTGAGAAAGTATTGTGACTTTAATTTTGAATGATAGTGCTTTGCAGCAAGTTTTCAAGTTTCCACTTTGCTAAGTTGATGCATTGTCCTTTGACCCTCTCTGCAAGCTTCCAGATGTCAATGTTATAGGTTATTATTGCTTCTAGTTTCATGTCATCTTTGTGGATACATTTTTCTACAACACGTGGACGTCATAGTTGAAGTCATGACTCGAAGGCGTGACCCAGTTTCAATCCTTGTAGGGATTTGTTGAAAGCAATGCGACGTTTGAGTGCGCTTCTTTAGCTTATTCTAGAGTCTCACGCGCATGACTGTAAATGTACTCCCGCTATAAGATAATGTATCTTCAAATGGAAGTAGTTTTAGATTTTGATTTTTTTACTAGATATATCTTGAGAATGATCTAGGGTTTATACTTCAAAATAGCGTCTTTAAATTATTCTCGGTGGGTACTTTAATTTTGTAATGTTTTGAAAACTTCATAGAATAGATTAATGGTCGAACTCCTGCTTTTGGAGACCACGGTGTGTTCAAAACGCCAACTTTTAGGAACATAAAGGGGGTAGTAAGTTACATCACACCATGAGATACACACGTATTTGATCAATATGTGTTAATTTCCCAAATGACATGATACAACGTTTTTCCTTGCAATTTAAAACTACAATAGTGTATGAGGTCGAGCTAATGGATTAAAATGAAAAGGAATGTGTATTCATGATTAAACCCGGTGTCTTAAATAAAACTAGGTAGTTAATATCTCATATAACCTTAATATCATATAGGGTATCTTTTTATAAACATCAAAGTTTGTGCTAGAACTGGAAGAACATTGAGGTCCCTACATGATTTTTTGGTATTGAGTAACAAACCATTAGGGGCTAATGTGTGTGTTAAGTGTAAAAAAAGGATCCTAGTACCACATCTGTTGGTTCCAGAGCATATGCGACACCACAAGAAGTAAAAAAGCACTTAACGTGGAAAAATGTATGATTTGGTGGTATTTAATATCACTAGTGTGCTCTTATGGAAGTGCGAGGGATCATGGTTATGGTCCAAAGGGGATTGGATTAACCTAGCAAAATTATGTTTGAGATTTAAGATTTGGTAGTTTTAGGGCAACTTGTAGTAGGTCCTTAAAATTGCTTAACACACTGGTATGCGTCGATGTTATACAAACTGTTTTTAACCCCTTTCCGCTACGACATTTGGAACCTTCGCCTAGTGAGTGATGGCGACAGGGGGTCCTTCTCACACGACTCAGAAACTGTCGGGGATAGGGAGCCAAGATGCATATACAATACTCCTACTCGTTTGTGCTCGCATTGCCATCGCACTCGGTATTCTGTGGTGCTACGTTTACGATGCATGACCCATCATAAACTTCACTATGATAGAACGTGTATCATAAGCATACAATCACACACATTCGCTTTTATCAAATCATATGCGATAATTAATTAAGAAGATTAGCTAATCGTCGTACGAGTGTCGGACAGGATTACAAAACGTCGGATCATCATAACATCATCGTACACGAGAACTATCGCACACGCTATTCTGTGGTGCAATGTTTAAGATGCATACTTCATCAAAAACAATTCATAGTTGCGAATCATGTATGATAAGACAACTAACGCAAACGTTTAGTTTGCCCGCACCGTTTGTGATATTGTCTGACATTGCACACGCTTTGCAAACGGCAACTATGTGCATGCTTGCACACGTTTCCTCTCTGTGAACCGTCTCGGATTATGGTGTATATCACAAACGTTTGTATTTTACCAACCATGTGTGCCATAATGACCTGGAGAGCATAATTTCACCGTAATTTAATTGCTACTATTTCAAATTGTACCGGATTTGAATTTGAATGTATGTTATAGCTTTATTCATATCCATCAGATTCAAACAATCAATGCATTATTCGATTCATAGGTACATATGTTCAAGAATTACATAAGAACCAAATAAAAAATGATGAACCACTGTTGTATACTTGTACTATTAAAGACAATAAAGAAAGAGGCGAAATACATTCTGATTGCTGGACAAGGTGAAGCGGAATGCCCATATTGTGCCCTCCTCCATGCAGAAGGTACGCACGACTCTAGTCCAACCCCTTGTGATGGCCGACCGCCCATCCTTCACGGTCTTCATGAAAATATCTAGATAATCATCGTATTCTAGTAGAAATACTTTAACATTTGTCTGCTCAACAATCATGTAGTTTGAGAGGTAATCTTGAGTAAACTGCTTTGGCAACCACTGCAAAGGAAAAGATTCAGACATTGTCATCTAGCACAACTCATTATGGGCAGTAAAAAGAAGGCTACAAAGTTCTTACTTACCATCCTGCAGTTCGCTGTTGTCTTGGATAAAGTATAAACAAATAGTTTAATTGCCATCTTTGGACCTATTTTACTAACAATCTTTATCAGCTTCCTCACTTGATGCGGGTTCATCGATATCTCATTGCCCCATACGCAGAAAGGGTCGAAGCGCGGATATTTACCAATGACATATGTACCTAAAAGCATCAAGTTAATATTAGAAGCTAAACAACAATTGCACAATGATGTAGTACACTACTCTTTTATAATATCTTATAACATCCAATATACTCACATATTAGATGAATTAACATCTTATATATATTATGGGACAGAAGGAGTTTAGTGCATTCTTACAAATTATCGGCTGATTAACTGCTGCTGTATCCATGGGTTACAGTTAGTTTGAGCTAGTTCGGGCTCAAATAACCCTAAAGTATATCTAAACATGAGAGCTAGTTTGATCTAGTTGCATCTATAACCCACCCAAAAAAACTATCCAACCCAAGATGTGCTAATTGGAGCTAGTTCTCCTAGTGCATTTATTGTCAATCTAACTCTGCCATCCAAACAACTCTTTGGATGGAGTTAGTTTAGGGTTAGTCATGAGCTAGAAACTGACTCTAACCTCTAGCTAAGTTGAGTATCCAAACAGGGCTGTGTTGTTGTTGTTGCTGCCCTTCTATGTATATCTAGACATCATCAGAATATTAATGTAACACTCTTCCTTGTTGCTATGTAGCCTAGGATTGCATGTTTAGACATTAAGTATAGTGCATGTTGCTGTGTAGCCTCAGATATATTACATATGTCCCTAGTTAACCTAACGATAAATGGGTTGCAGATATATTCAGTTAAAAGTCTGATTCACCGATTAGTCCCTTATCAGCCCCCGGCCTATATGGTATCAGCTACCGATATCCTGAACAGTGAGCATATATAAGCCATGGGATGAAACTAACCTCGATGGAAAACAACAGTCGTTCTCAAAATTATCCTGTGTAGGTACATCGAGAAGCATATTAAGCATAACAGGCTAAACATCAATCAAAATTATCCATGGCAGACAAAATAATCTCCAAAAGATAGCTTCAGTGTACAGGTTTAAGCACGCTAGTAAAGCAAAACAAGTGGAAAGGTGTGTTAACTGCAACATGCCTAACATTTAACAAGAAGCAAACATAGTCATTCAAACTGGTATTGTGCCGGTCTAAGTATACTAGTTATAGTTAAATAAAAATGGAAATGCATGTTAACTACCAGATGCAGCAACTAAATGTAGTCATTCATAGTGGTATTGTTGAAACTGGCACTGATGAAATTGAACTGCATAGTTCATACTTGCACATATAGAACATCATGTTGTGAATAACTGGAATAAACAAGGCATAATATGAACAACCAAAGTTAGCATTTGAAACTGGACATATGCTAACTACGAACAACCGAACAATCATTTTTTTAAAAAGAGACATATGCTAGCTATAACAGGTTTAATAGCAAGCAAATATATGCATTCCTATCGGTATGTTTAAAACTGGATTGATGAAATGTACTGTACAATAAATAATTGCACATATAGAGCATCACATTGTGAACAACTGAAATAAACAAGGCATACTGCAAACAACCAGATATAGCAATTAAAACTGGACATATTCTCACTACACTACAAAAGGGACTCGACAAAACAAATGATGGGTTTCCCCCTGTGAAGAGGAACGACAAAACAAATAATGGGTTTCCTCACTTGTCACAGATGGGCTTGTTCCCGTGGGAAGAGCATGGGCCCTGGATGCGCTCCATGTTGTCACAAATGGGCTCCTTCCCCTTGGAAGAGCACGACTGTAGGGTGTCCTCCCTGACGTCGCGGACGGCCGCTTTCCTCTTGGAAGAGCATATGGGCTCTTTCCCCTTGGAAGAGCCGGAGAGGGTGCCCTCCTCGTTGTCGCCGTTGATGAGGTCTGACTTGGAAGCTGTGGATCCCAAGCCAGCCTCGCAGAACGTGTTCTTCATAAATGACAAAAGGGGCTCGATGGCGATGTAGGATGGCAAATTGTTGACAGCAAGCCAGAGGAGATTAGTGGCGGGGCCATGGATGAGATCGACGGTGGTTGAACCCGAGGGTTTGGGGGTGGGCCACTTAACCCGTGACATAGCCCGCCTCAGGCCGTCGCTGTTGATGACCTCGCTGTCGTAGCCGACGGCCGAGACATGCCCGCATACTCTAGCCCGCTGCTTGAGTGCCTGCCGCCAGTAATGGTCGTCACCTTCCTCGGCAACGTCGGGCGAAGAGGCCGTGATACGCCTCTTTTGGGCCAGTCGTTCCTCGAGCTCCACGGGAAGCGTAGCCAGGCTTAGGCTGTGATGCTCTGGAGTGGGGGATGGGGATCTATGGGAAAGGGGGCGTTTTGCAGGCGTCATCTAAGAAACTCAGGGCGACCTGGGTATGAAGATCGGCGGGTAAGCTGCACGGGCGAACCGGCAGATGTTGACAATGGAGGTCTTGCGGCGGTGGCGGCGGCGGGGAGCTTGCTAGGGTTTTGATCAAGGGAGGGTGTGTGTGTGTGCGCGCGCATGCTCGAGGAGGTTTTGGTGTGTGTGTGTGTGGAGGGGAGGGGCGGGGGGGGGGGGGGGGGTTGTGTTTGAGGAAATGACGCGGGTACTGAAAATTTTACTACGCGAGAGTCAAATGCGGGAGTTAAATGCCGGGGATATTGAAAATTTTGATGATGGTGCAACGCACACGGTTCGGAGATAACAACCATGTGTTATGAAACAGAAAAACCCTCGAGGCGGGCAGATATTTTCGAGGGATGCGGGCGGGATTGGGAACAAGAAACATCACACACGGTCGGAACACAATAACCGTGTGTCGTCAAATAAAAAAGAGGTGCAGGCAGGTAGATATTTTTGAGAGGGGAAGCCTCGTGGAGCCCAATCCACACGGTTAGTTTGAGTAAATCGTGTCTGTTGCGTCATCTGACTTGTCTAATGTTCATAAATTTGGCGAAAAATAATGCGGGAGAGGGTCAAAACACGAACACACTTGCATGTGGACCAAATTTATGTATGAAAAGGGTGATTTGATCTTAAAATACCAAATGCAACTTCGATGTGGCATCTATCTGGCAAAGCGCACGGTATTGCTTGCCCCCACCCCCCTCGTGTCGGCACGAAGGGAATCCTAAGCTATGAATGCATGCCCCCTCCTCCCCCAAACGAGGTTCACCTAGCATAGTGTGAAGTAGCTAGCAACCCCCCCTCGTGTCGGCACGAAGGGAATCCTAAGCTATGAATGCAATGCCCCCTCCCCCTCAATCTAGGTTCACCTAGCAAAGTAAGAAGTAGCTATCAACCCCCCTCATGTAGGCACGAAGGGAATCCTAAGCTATGAATGTGTAACGCCCCGAGACCGATGTGCCAGGTGTCCTCTAGTTATTCGTTGTTGTTGCCTTCTCATTGCTTGCGTGTCATGCATTGCATATCATGTCATCATGTGCATTTCATTTGCATACGTGTTTGTCTCATGCATCTGAGCATTTTTCCCGTTGTCCGTTTTGCAATCCGGTGCTCCGTTCTCCTCCGGTGGTCATTTCTACCTTTCTTTCGTGTGTGGCGATTAAACATTTCCAGATTGGACCGAGACTTGCCACGCGGCCTTGGTTTACTACCGGTAGACCGCCTGTCAAGTTTCGTATCATTTGGACTTCGTTTGATACTCCAACGGTTAACCGAGGGACCAAAAAGGTCTCGTGTGTGTTGCAGCCCAACACCCCTCCATTTTGGCCCAAAACCCACCTAAACCTCCTCCATCTTCTCGGTCCTTCGATCACGATCGCGTGGCCGAAAACCGCACCTCATTTGGACTCTCCTAGCTCCCTCTACCTCTATAAATAGACCCTTCTTTTTCGTTTTCGGATCTTTCCCCGAAACCCTAGCTTCTTCCTCCTCCCGCCGACGGACACGTCCACCCTCTCGTCGGACATGTCCGCGCGCTGCGCCGGACCAATCCCCGCCTGCCACGTCAGCACGCCGCTCCTTCTCTCTCCTCCCCGCCGCCGGGCCCGAGGGAGCCCAGATCGGGCCCGCCCCGGGCCAGATCGGGCCGCCGCCGCCCAAGCGCTTCGCGCACCTGCCCCGCCGCTCGGATCTCCACCCGCGCCGCCTCGCTCAACTGTCGCGCCGCCCCGCCGCTCCGGCGACCGCCCCGCCTCGCCGATGCTCCGGGCGCCCTCTACGGCGCCGACCACCGCCACCTCGCCGTCCCTCGCCACCTCTTTCCTCCCCGGCCGGCGAGCCCTCTCCTCCGATGAGCTCAAGCGCCGGCGACCACTACTCCGGCGCAGGACCGGCCCTGCCTCGATCTGCGTGCACCCGGGTCAAACCCTAGATCTGTCTCGGAGTGGTAATTTCTACTAAGTCCCCGAAATTCTCAGATTCATATGCCCTTGTTCATCGTGCCGTAACTCTGCATCCTTAGCTCCGATTTGTGCATATAGCATATCAAAATGTTCATCTCAGAGAGTACATCATTTCATTCCATTGCATAATTTTCATTTGAGCTCATCTTGATGCCCGAAATGGTGTTAGAAGAGTGCTACTTGAGTTAATTGTCAGATCTGCTGCTCCATTTAGATATTTGTCATTTTTGCCATGATTATTGTGTGCATGATATGCCCTTGAGCTCTACATATGTTTTGTTAAGGGTTTTGCCATCTATCCAGAGGTGCAACCCATGTATTTTTGTGATGTGTGTGGTGGCTAGCACAAGATTGCAAAGTGAGGCACTTGGTAATGCTGATTTCAGGGACTTAGCATTTCCACTAAGTCCTTCATCTGTTCATTTCATGATGCCATATGTTCATGTTGTTTCCTATTGATCCGTGCCTCTTTTGAGGATGATCAATAAGTATATTTTGTTAATCTTGTAGTGCTCTTTCCATCCATGCATTTGTTTGCAATTATGGAGCAACCTAGCTTAAGTCAATCGAGCTCTACTTTTGTCATTTCGTGAATCTGGGCAGATTGTCTACTTGTTAGCGATTTTGCCGAGGATGTTGTAGTTGATCCGTGCATGCTATGTTATTGTTCTTGCCATGTCTAGCTTGCATTTTGTGTATTCTTCATGGGTGTATGCTTAGATTGTCATGCCTTGCTCTGTAGTGAGTGCATCGAGCTCGTAAACATGCCTACTTGATATCTGTTTCAGCATGCTCCAGTTTTCACTAAGTCTGAGAACTGATTATGTTTTTGCCATGTTCACATGCTTGCAATTGTATTTTCTGATCCCTTTTGGCTCAAGGTCACTAAGGGACTTTTGTTAAGCTCTTTGAGTAGCTCCATGCCATGCTTTACTTTGCCATGTTCAGGTCCTGTAGAATATAGTTTTCATGCTCTGAAGTGTGCTACCTGATCTGAAATTCCAGACAAGTGTTAATTTCGCTAAGTCTGAAATCTGTTTACCATATGCATTTTTGCCATGCTTGTTTGAACCTGTTAATGTATGAATTGGCCGTAGCTCAGTGCTAGACTTTTGTTAAGCATCAGGAATGGATCCCTGCCATGTATTTTGTTGCCATGTTTGAGTGCTGTAGCATGTTCATCTTGTTGCATTTAGTTGGCTACTTGCTGTAAATCGCAGACCGGTGTCATATTTGAATTGCTTGCCATTTCCAAACCGTAACTCCGATTCCGGTGATCTTTATATCGTTTTCAAGAGATTTCATCTCACATTTCCAGTGGCACACTTGGATTTCCAAGTTGAGGCCAGGTTCATTCATTCCCTTGCAAATCATGCATATGCATCGCATACCGCATCCCGCATATCATACCATGTTCATGTGTTGGTTGTTTACTATGTTGTGTGCTTCTTTTCCGGTGTTTGCTTCTTTGGGTTGGTTCCGATAACGTCGCGTTGTGAGGACCTGTTCATCTACGTTCCGTTTGTCTTCTTCATGGACTCATTCTTCTTCCTTGCGGGATTTCAGGCAAGATGACCATACCCTCGAAATCACTTCTATCTTTGCTTGCTAGTTGCTCGCTCTTTTGCTCTGCCTATGCTGCGATACCTACCACTTGCTTATCATGCCTCCCATATTGTTAAACCAAGCCTCTAACCCACCTTGTCCTAGCAAACCGTTGATTGGCTATGTTACCGCTTTGCTCAGCCCCTCTTATAGCGTTGTTAGTTGCAGGTGAAGATTGAAGTTTGTTCCTCGTTGGAACATGGAGATGTTGTTCCTTGTTGGAACATGTTTACTTGTTGGGATATCACAATATATCTTATTTAATTAATGCATCGATATACTTGGTAAAGGGTGGAAGGCTCGGCCTTATGCCTGGTGTTTTGTTCCACTCTTGCCGCCCTAGTTTCCGTCATATCAGTGTTATGTTCCCGGATTTTGCGTTCCTCACGTGGTTGGGTTATAATGGGAACCCCTTGACAGTTTGCTTTGAATAAAACTCCTCCAGCAAGGCCCAACCTTGGTTTTACCATTCGCCACCTAGCCTTTTTTCCTTGGGAGTCGCGCATCCCGAGGGTCATCTTATTTTAACCCCCCGGGCCAGTGCTTGTCTAAGTGTTGGTCCGAACTGTGTAGACTGCGGGGCCACCTCGGGGAAACTTGAGGGCTGGTTTTACTCGTAGGATGTCTCATCCGGTGTTGCCCTGAGAACGAGATAAGTGCAGCTCCCATCAGGATGTCGGCACATCTGGCGGCTTTGCTGGACTTGTTTTACCATTGTCGAGGATGTCTTGAAGAACCGGGATACCGAGTCTGATCGGAATGTCTCGGGAGGAGGTCTATTCCTTCGTTGACCGTGAGAGCTTGTCATGGGCTAAGTTGGGACACCCCTGTAGGGATTTGAACTTTCGAAAGCCGTGCCCGCAGTTATGAGCAGATGGGAATTTGTTAACGTCCGGTTGTAGAAAACCTGAAGTTGACCTTAATTAAAATACATCAACCACGTGTGTAACCGTGATGGTCTCTTTTCAGCGGAGTCCGAGAAGTGAACATGGTGTTGGAGTAATGCTTGACGTAGGTTGTTCTAGGATCACTTCTTGATCATACTTTATCGACCGTGCTTTGCCTTCTCTTCCCGCTCTCATTTGCGTATGTTAGCCACCATATATGCTAGTCGCTTGCTGCAGCTCCATCTCATACCTTTTACCTTACCCATAAGCTTAAATAGTCTTGATCGCGAGGGTGCGAGATTGTTGAGTCCCCGTGGCTCACAGATACTTCCAAAACCAGCTTGCAGGTGCCGATGAGTCCGTGCAGGTGACGCAACCAAGCTCAGGAGGAGCTCGATGAAGATCTTGTCCTTTGTGTTGTTCCGTTCTAGTTGATCAGTAGTGGAGCCCAGTTGGGGTCGATCGGGGACCTTTGTCGCATTTGGGGTTCTTCTTTTATTTTGGTTCCGTAGTCGGACCTTGATTGTATTTGGTTGATGTAATGCTTTATTCATGTATTTGTGTGAAGTGGCGATCGTAAGCCAACTATGTATCTCTTTCCCTTATGTATTACATGTGTTGTGTGAAGATTACCTCACTTGCGACATTGCTTTCAATGCGGATATGCCTCTAAGTCGTGCTTCGACACGTAGGAGATATAGCCGCATCGAGGGCGTGACAAGTTGGTTTTTAGCAGCCGTTGTTGAGTCTAGAAAAATGTTTTGAGTCATTTAGGAATTTTATATCGGAGAGTTTAGGAATTCTTTTTACTTCCCAGTCTCCTCATCGCTCTGGTAAGGCATCCTGACGTAGAGTTTTGACTCTTCTCTTCTCAAATTTCACTAAATTTTTTTAGGATCACGCGGGTATCTTGGAATTGTTCCGATGGTTTTGTGACGAGAACATTGTCTTGGTGCCTCCTGTTAGGGGTTTTGTGGAAGTGTCTCGGGGAGTTGAGCTCCGAGGTGTTGTCGTCATAATTTTATCATTGCAGTTCTGGAATACCTGAGTTTAGTACGCCGACATCGAAAATCTCTTTTATGCAGTTCGTTGGTGAGATAACCTCGACACCACCCAGTACTGGGGCGGGAGTTCGGGAGTATTGCCATAACTAGTATAACGAATGCTTTTCGAAGGTTGAGGTAGATGATTTCCGAAGGTTTCTTGGTTATGTGTTGAAGGATGGATACAGCTGGATGTAGGATTTGCTAGATTTGGGTGAGATATTATGCTTCCCCTGTATCCCCAACACCTGATTGCATAACCGGAAAATTTCGGGAGTTTATAAGTGGGAATTCAAGTAGCTCTTAGGATATCTTTCCGACAGATGTATGATACGAAATTGGGGTTCGACGTCTAGTGGTCCGCCTATTCACGGTCGGTTTTGTAGTGGTCTCGTTGTGTCTTAAAGAGTCCTTGGCATTCCGACTCGGGGATGCTTCGTATGTCATGTGCACTGCCTTGTACATGATGGTGCTATACGATCGAGCCCGTGTAGGCCCCACCACAAAAACTTCGGACGAAATCTCTATCATATGTTTGTTCTGGCTTATTCCGCAAGCCAATCCTTTGTTTTGTTTTGAGTTGTGGTATTCGAGTTGCTTCGAAGTCAAATGTTGATTCCATACCTTTCCCAAACGGTGTTCTCATATTCCGATGTGAATACTAATCCTTCTTGATCATCGAGATTGTCATGTCAATCCTCTTCTCAACCGGTGTGCTTCTCTTCAAGTGGATCCGATCATTTTAATATTAGCAAGATCAAGTATCAGTTCTTCTCAACGGTGTTTGTTTCATCCGTCTCCAAATTGCCTTTGTTTTTCCCGCCCTCCCACCCTTTTTCTTCAATGATTCAGAATTCTTAATCAAGTATCCATCTTATTGGTTATGAAGTCTCTCCATTCCTTTCCGTCAATGTTCTTACCCGGTGTTTTCCATGAAGATGTTCTACTAGCTCATCTTTCATCATTTTTTTTCTTCTCCGGTAGATTTGATTCAAGCTTTGGTATCGACCGTAGTCTTTTCTTTTTCCCAATGCTTTTCTTATGCCGGTGCACCTCATAATCATTCCCCACTTGCTATTCATTTGTTCCGGAGTGCTCAAGATATCCCGGAGATTCGTGTTTTCACTCTTTATCCGTTCAAGCTATTTTGAGGATGCTCTCTCATTCAAGCCTTTTAATTCAAACGGTGCAACCTCTCTTTTAAATCATTTCAACGGTGTTTCTTTTGAGTGGGCCCTAACCCACAGGTCTTTTCCCAGGATCTTTCCTGACTCTTCTTATTTTCCCGGAGCTATCCTCAAATTTCATTTCAAAGTTTGACGTAAGAATGAATTGTCATCAGTCAAATGTCTTTCTCCAAGATCTTTCAAATTCATTTCATTGTTGATTCAACTTTTATATTCTTCTCTACTCTGGTGCCTCAATAATTCTTGGTGGTGTTTCTCGTTGTCATTCTCATCTTTTGGAGACCGAAGAAGAGTTTCTCTTTAATCTTGCTCCATTCTCTTCAAGATTCATGGTGCTAGCTTGTTGCCATCCTCTCATAATTATTTTCGATTCTGAGAATCTTTTTTTTCACCCATCAGGATATATTCAAGGGTATTTTCAGTTCGATTATCCGGAGCCCATCATTTCAGAAGACTTGTTTATTCTCAGCTTTCAGCTCCCGTCCTCCTAATCTTATCGGTGCATCGTTCAAGTGTTCTGTAATCAGCTCGTCATCTCTTCGTTCTCATATATCTAAATTCTCTCAAGCATCTTCATTCATTTGCTAATTCTTCCCGGTGTTTTCTTTATCTTCTCTTCGTTCATTTTTAAGTCTTACGATGTTTCATTCAAGATTCCTCTTCTTACGTTATCATACTCCCGTTCTTTCAAATTCTACCGGTGGTTCGTTGAAGACCTTCTCAAGTTGACGCCATATCTATCCTAATCCTTTCTTCGAGAATAAGTAGTATGCCAAATCCATTGTTGGTCATCAATTTAATTGGTGAAGGATACACATAACATAATTCTTACTCTTGTTTCACACAAGTGATTAATTCCTTATTCCGGAGGCTCATCAAATTCTTGTTTCCATTTGTTCATCTTTCTTTTCCGGAGTGCCAAGTTTTCTCTTTATCTCATTGCTAAGCTTCATTTAAATCATTGCAAGGCTTCAACCTTATTCTTTTCATCCTCCATTTCGATTGATCATTTCTTTTATTTTCGGAGTTCTCATGAAAGTTCTACATGATGGTTCATCAAGGATTTAATTCCTTCTCCAACTTTTTCATTGAGATTCTTTTCTAAGAAGCTCAAGCTTTCTTCATATTGTAATCCGGAGTGCAATTCTTTCTTCCGTATCATTGGAGGTGGTATTATGTCATTTTTGATAATTTGAGTTCACTTTTCATGATTCACATGTTGTCAAGAATGAGATATTTTAAATCCATCAATCTCGTCATTGGAATTATCTTGGGTTATATTTCACCAATGCCTTCCCTAAGGATTGTTGCTATTTATGGTGCTTATAAATGATCCAAGTTCTTCATTTATCCTCTGGATGAAATAAGTTTCTCGTCTCCTTGTTCTTACCAATAAAATTCTTTTCCCCGTCAGTGGCAGGTTTTCATCTCTTAATTTGAGATGTACTCCACAAGACCATATCAAGCTTATCCTTTCGTTGTTGGTTTTTCCAACAACTCTGCTCGACCCGTTTCCTAAGGGTGCCTTCTCAACCTCTTTTGTGGCTTAAGATGGCATTTTCTTCTCCATTCTTTTCCAATTATCTATATTCTATTCTTTTGTTCCGGAGGATTTGTGATGTTGCTCTCTTCAAACCATCATCTTGTTTCATCAAAGATAATGTTCTTTTCATGCCTATCCTTTTAACCGGAGTGTTGTGCCCTTTTGTTCAAGTTATTTTCATCTTATCAAGTCTTGCATTTTTTTTTCCAACCGGAGCGCTATACGAATTTGTTCTTCTTTGCTCCTCCTTTCTATCGGTGTGTTTTCAATTTTGTTCATCCCCATTGTATTCTTTTCTCGTATTTGCTTAACCTCTTCAAGGTTCGTGGTTTCACTCGTTTGCCAAGGAAGCAACTTGGTTTTACCTCTTCTCTTCCTTTTCCGTTGTCCCTCCGGTGCCATTCTAGATCTCGGGACGAGATCCTTTCGTAGTGGTGGAGTGTTGTAACGCCCCGAGACCGATGTGCCAGGTGTCCTCTAGTTATTCGTTGTTGTTGCCTTGTCATTGCTTGCGTGTCATGCATTGCATATCATGTCATCATGTGCATTTCATTTGCATACGTGTTCGTCTCATGCATCCGAGCATTTTTCCCGTTGTCCATTTTGCAATCCGGCGCTCCGTTCTCCTCCGGTGGTCATTTCTACATTTCTTTCGTGTGTGGGGATTAAACATTCCCAGATTGGACCGAGACTTGCCATGCGGCCTTGGTTTACTACCGGTAGACCGCCTGTCAAGTTTCGTACCATTTGGACTTCGTTTGATACTCCAACGGTTAACCGAGGGACCGAAAAGGCCTCGCGTGTGTTGCAGCCCAACACCCCTCCATTTTGGCCCAAAACCCACCTAAACCTCCTCCATCTTCTCGGTCGTTCGATCACGATCGCGTGGCCGAAAACCGCACCTCATTTGGACTCTCCTAGCTCCCTCTACCTCTATAAATAGATCCTTCTTTTTCGTTTTCGGATCTTTCCCCGAAACCCTAGCTTCTTCCTCCTCCCGCCGACGGACACGTCCACCCTCTCGTCGGACATGTCCACGCGCCGCGCCGAATCAATCCCCGCCCGCCACATCAGCGCGCCGCTCCTTCTCTCTCCTCCCCGCCGCCGGGCCCGAGGGAGCCCAGATCGGGCCGCCGCCGCCCAAGCGCTTAGCGCACCTGCCCCGCCGCCCGGATCTCCACCCGCGCCGCCTCGCTCGACTGTCACGCCGCCCCGCGCCGGCGAGCGCCGCCCCGCCTCACCGATGCTCCGGGCGCCCTCTACGGCGCCGACCACCGCCACCTCGCCGTCCCTCGCCACCTCTTTCCTCCCCGGCCGGCGAGCCCTCTCCTCCGGCGAGCTCAAGCGCCGGCGACCAGTACTCCGGCGCAGGCCCGGCCCTGCCTCGATCTGCGTGCACCCGGGTCAAACCCTAGATCTGTCTCGGAGTGGTAATTTCTACTAAGTCTCCGAAATTCTCAGATTCATATGCCCTTGTTCATCGTGCCGTAACTCTGCATCCGTAACTCCGATTTGTGCATATAGCATATCAAAATGTTCATCTCAGAGAGTACATCATTTCATTCCATTGCATCATTTTCAGTTGAGCTTATCTTGATGCCCGAAATGCTGTTAGAAGAGTGCTACTTGAGTTAATTGTCAGATCTGCTGCTCCATTTAGATATTTGTCATTTTTGCCATGATTATTGTGTGCATGATATGCCCTTGAGCTCTACATATGTTTTGTTAAGGGTTTTGCCATCTATCCAGAGGTGCAACCCATGTATTTTTGTGATGTGTGTGGTGGCTAGCACAAGCTTGCAAAGTGAGGCACTTGGTAATGCTGATTTCAGGGACTTAGCATTTCCACTAAGTCCTTTCATCTGTTCATTTCATGATGCCATATGTTCATGTTGTTTCCTATTGATCCGTGCCTCTTTTGAGGATGATAAATAAGTATGTTTTGTTAATTTTGTAGTGCTCTTTCCATCCATGCCTTTGTTTGCAATTATGGAGCAACCTAGCTTGAGTCAATCGAGCTCTACTTTTGTCATTTCGTGAATCTGGGCAGATTGTCTACTTGTTAGTGATTTTGCCGAGGATGTTGTAGTTGATCCGTGCATGCTATGCTATTGTTCTTGCCATGTCTAGCTTGCATTTTGTGTATTCTTGATGGGTGTATGCTTAGATTGTCATGCCTTGCTCTGTAGTGAGTGCATCGAGCTCGTAAACATGCCTACTTGATATCTGTTTCAGCATGCTCCAGTTTTCACTAAGTCTGAGAACTGATTATGTTTTTGCCATGTTCACATGCTTGCAATTGTATTTTCTGATCTCTTTTGGCTCAAGGTCACTAAGGGACTTTTGTTAAGCTCTTTGAGTAGCTCCATGCCATGCTTTACTTTGCCATGTTCAGGTCCTGTAGAATATAGTTTTCATGCTCTGAAGTGTGCTACCTGATCTGAAATTCCAGACAAGTGTTAATTTCGCTAAGTCTGAAATCTGTTTACCATATGCATTTTTGCCATGCTTGTTTGAACCTGTTAATGTATGAATTGGCCGTAGCTCAGTGCTAGACTTTTGTTAAGCATCAGGAATGGATCCCTACCATGTATTTTGTTGCCATGTTTGAGTGCTGTAGCATGTTCATCTTGTTGCATTTAGTTGGCTACTTGCTGTAAATCACAGACCGGTGTCATATTTGAATTGCTTGCCATTTCCAAACCGTAACTCTGATTCCGGTGATCTTTATATCGTTTTCAAGAGATTTCATCTCACCTTTCCAGTGGCACACTTGGATTTCCAAGTTGAGGCCAGGTTCATTCATTACCTTGCAAATCATGCATATGCATCGCATACCGCATCCCGCATATCATACCATGTTCATGTGTTGGTTGTTTACTATGTTGTGTGCTTCTTTTCCGGTGTTTGCTTCTTCGGGTTGGTTCCAATAACGTCGCGTTGTGAGGACCCGTTCATCTATGTTCCGTTTGCCTTCTTCATGGACTCGTTCTTCTTCCTTGTGGGATTTCAGGCAAGATGACCATACCCTCGAAATCACTTCTATCTTTGCTTGCTAGTTGGTCGCTCTTTTGCTATGCCTATGCTGCGATACCTACCACTTGCTTATCATGCCTCCCATATTGTTAAACCAAGCCTCTAACCCACCTTGTCCTAGCAAACCGTTGATTGGCTATGTTACTGCTTTGCTCAGCCCCTCTTATAGCGTTGTTAGTTGCAGGTGAAGATTGAAGTTTGTTCCTCGTTGGAACATGGAGATGTTGTTCCTTGTTGGAACATGTTTACTTGTTGGGATATCACAATATATCTTATTTAATTAATGCATCGATATACTTGGTAAAGGGTGGAAGGCTCGGCCTTATGCCTGGTGTTTTGTTCCACTCTTGCCGCCCTAGTTTCCGTCATATCGGTGTTATGTTCCCGGATTTTGCGTTCCTCACGCGGTTGGGTTATAATGGGAACCCCTTGACAGTTTGCTTTGAATAAAACTCCTCCAGCAAGGCCCAACCTTGGTTTTACCATTCGCCACCTAGCCTTTTTCCTTGGGAGTCACGCATCCCGAGGGTCATCTTCTTTTAGCCCCCCGGGCCAGTGCTTGTCTAAGTGTTGGTCCGAACTGAGTAGACTGCGGGGCCACCTCGGGGAAACTTGAGGGCTGGTTTTACTTGTAGGATGTCTCATCCGGTGTTGCCCTGAGAACGAGATATGTGCTGATGGAGTCATGTACCTAGGGTAGGGTCACAGGACCTGATCTAAGTATCCTGCCCAAGGACATCCTTAGAAGAGATCACCTTCTAGTCGACCTACGAGGGATTCACTCGACTGACTTGAAGGACTCGACCACAAAGACTCACTCGACCACTAGAAGGTCAAGAGGCACTCTACACTGCAACAGTCTGTAATTAAGTAGACTTTATGATAGTAAAGACACTTTATGTGGGGCGTTACCAGTAACGCCCCGGACTTAACGCACCTTAAACCCTCTCCTACCTGGGTTGGCTGGGGTCCTGGCGCACTCTATATAAGCCACCCCCCTCCACAGGTAGAGGGTTCGGCACCTTGTAATCCATATACACATAATCCACTCGACCGCCTCCGGGCTCCGAGACGTAGGGCTTTTACTTCCTCCGAGAAGGGCCTGAACTCGTACATCTCTTGTGTTTACAACCTCTCCATAGCTAGGACCTTGCCTCTCCATACCTACCCCCACTCTACTGTCAGACTTAGATCCACGACAGTTGGCGCCCACCGTGGGGCTGGTGTTTTAGCGATTTTGTGGAGAAGTTGCGATTCTTCCGAGTACTTTCATCATGGTGACTGCTGGAGTTTTGGTTGAGGGTCGAGAGATCCGTCTCGGTGCTCTCACCTTCGTCGCCGACGACTCCGCCTGGCTCCAGGAGGCTCCTCTCGACGTCGATGCGCTCCCCGTCCGCGGTGTGATGCATTTTCGCGCATGTGTCCGCGGCGTTCTGCTGCGGCAACCGTCGACCCCGTATCGGTCGACTCCCCCGTCGGCCACCCTCCCGGTCTCCCGCCAGCGCAAGCGCTCGGGCCGGTCGAGGCTTCAGCGGTGGGTGAGGCACGCGGTGGCTCGCCAGACGGCCACCACCCAAGTTGCGGCAATCGAGCCCGACGAATCTCTTTACGGCCTGTTTGATCTGTCGACTGGCTCCGTAGAGACTGCATCCGAGTGCGATAGCAGTGATCCAGCGGCGGAAATCCTGATGATCGACGAGCCCCGCAGTCCCCCTGGCTTCGCCCGTGATGGTGGGGCAGGCGACGGAGGCGACTCCGTACGAGACCACGAAGAGTACCAGCCCGAGCCACTCGACTCTCTGCAAAGAGAGGAACTTCGCCGCAGGAACGTGGATGCCCTGCATACTCCCATCGCAGGAGAAACCCCCGAGGCTCGCGCCTTGGAGGAGGCACGTTTGGCCAATTTGGCCGAACGCACTCGCCTGGAGAATCTTCAGCGAGCACTCGACGAGCGCGCGCGGCAACGAGTTCCCGACACCAGTCGACGTCAACTCTTCCCGCCGACTCAGGTATATCGAACCCCGATCCAGAATTTAGCAGCTGCGACCCGTATTGCAGAGTCCATCCAGCCCTCTCAGTCGGAAGTTGGCAGAGGCTTGATGCAGATCAGGGATCTGCTCCGGGCAGCAGGTGATCAAAATTCGGCCGTGTCGCAGTCGCGCAACAGAATTCACAGTCGATCCATCGCTGCGAATACGGTTCAGTCGGCTCACAGCCCTAGATCGCCTCCGCGGCGTGAAGGGCGCGAGAATCGGCGAGACCAATATGGAGACCGATACGACCGAGATGATAGGCGTCGAGTGCCCAATTCCCCTCCGAGGGGTGGGTCTTACGCTCCTCGGCAGCAAGATGACAGACGTCAGCTCAGTGCGGGGCGAAGAGTTCCAGTCGACCCTAGAGAACCAGGCTTCGACGCGCGATCCATTATCGTGCAAGGCTTGGTCGACCGGAACAGAGCCCATCGAGGTGGACTCGACAGAGATGCGCCCACGAGCAGTCGAGTGCATGTTTCTGGTCCGAAATGTTTCAGCAGAGCTATCAGAGCCGCAGTGATCCCTCCCAATTTTAGGTTGGCAATAGGAGTCAGCAAGTTCACTGGTGAGTCTAAGCCTGAAACTTGGCTTGAGGACTACCGAGTGGCGGTTCAGATTGGTGGTGGGAATGACGAGGTGGCCATGAAACATCTGCCCCTCATGTTGGAAGGTTCTGCCAGAGCATGGTTGACTCAGTTACCTCCTAGCAGCATTTACACTTGGGAAGATCTGTCCCGAGTGTTCGTCAGAACGTTTGAAGGAACTTGCAAGCGACCGGCTGGATTGACGGAGCTGCAAGTCTGCGTGCAGAAGACCAATGAGACTCTCAGGGAGTATATTCAGAGATGGATCACTTTGCACCATACAGTGGAGAATGTGTCTGATCATCAGGCAGTCTGCGCCTTCAAGGATGGTGTCAAGAACAGAGAATTGAGTTTGAAATTTGGTCGAACCGGAGACATGACCTTGAGTCGGATGATGGAAATTGCTACCAAGTACGCCAACGGCGAAGAATAAGACCGACTCTGAAGCGGCAAGCACAAGCCGAGTCAGTCGGAGAAGGGAAACACCAGTCGGAAACAGAAGTGGAAGGCTGAACCGGCAGCTCCTGGAGAGGCTCTGGCCGTGACTCAGGGAAAGTTTAAAGGGAAACCAAAAGGATCCTGGAACCCTAAGAAGGTAAAGGATAAAGAAGGGAACGACGTGATGGATATGCCGTGCCACATCCACACGAAGAAAGACGAAGAGGGGAATATCATTTACCCAAAGCATACCACTCGCCAATGTCGACTCCTGATCCAGCAGTTTCAAGGAAAACAGTCCAAAGACAAGGAAAAGGAGTCGGACAAGGCCGAAGACAAGGAAAAGGAGGACAGTGAGGAAGGATATCCGCATGTCAACTCCACTCTGATGATCTTTGCAGATGTGGAAAGCAAGAGTCGATTGAAAGTCATTAACCGTGAGGTGAACATGGTTACCCCAGCAAAAGCAAATTATCTGAGATGGTCCCAAACACCCATCACATTCGACCAATCTGATCACCCGACTCATATTGCCACCCCTGGGAGGCAAGCTTTGGTGGTCGATCCAGTTGTCGAAGGCACTCGACTGACAAAAGTGCTGATGGACGGTGGTAGTGGGCTGAATTTGTTGTATGCAGACACACTGAAAGGAATGGGCATTCCGATGTCCCGACTGAGCACCAGTAACATGAGCTTTCATGGAGTTATACCAGGGAAGAAAGCCGAGTCACTTAGCCAAATAGCTCTGGACGTGGTGTTTGGTGATTCGAAACATTTTCGCAAAGAGAAGTTGACGTTTGAGGTTGTGGATTTTCAGAGTGCATATCATGCCATTTTGGGGAGACCAGCTTATGCACAGTTCATGGCTCGACCATGTTACGTGTACCTCAAATTGAAGATGCCCGGCCCCAAAGGAGTGATCACTGTCACCGGTGATCGAAAAAATGCAGAAGAGTGCTTTCAGAAGGGCTCAAAGATTGCTGATTCCCAGGTGACAGCGGTCGAGTTCGAAGAATACAAGCAAAACGCAGATCCGAGTGACTTGCTGCGATCCAAGAAACCCGCCACAGAATCTGCATTTCAGTCGTCCGGTGAGACGAAGCCTGTTCACATTCACCCGACCGACCCCGATGCAGCTCCGACCCACATCTCCACAACACTCGACCCGAAATAGGAAGAAGCGCTCATCCAGTTCCTCCATGAGAACTGGAACATTTTTGCATGGAAGCCCGCTGACATGCCAGGTGTTCCCAGGGGACTGGCTGAGCATCGCCTAAGAGTCGACTCATCTGCAAAACCAGTCAAAGAGCATCTTTGGCGGTCCGCCGTCCAGAAGAGAAAAGCCATTGGTGAGGAAGTGGCTCGACTGTTGGCAGCAGGATTTATCCGAGAGATATACCACTCCGAGTGGCTCGCTAATGTCGTCATGGTTCCTAAGAAGGACAAATCGCTCCGAATGTGCATTGATTTCAAGCACATCAACCGGGCCTGCCCGAAAGATCATTTTCCTCTCCTTCGCATAGATCAAATTGTTGACTCGACCGCGGGATGCGAGAGATTGTCTTTTCTAGACGCCTACTCCGGGTACCACCAGATCCGTCTGTACGGACCCGACGAGGTAAAAACAGCTTTCGTCACTCCATTCGGGTGCTTCTGCTATATCACCATGCCATTCGGCCTCAAGAATGCCGGAGCCACATTTATGCGAATGATTCAGAAGTGTCTACTCACTCAAATCAGTCGGAATGTGGAAGCGTATATGGATGATATCGTCGTCAAGTCACGAAAAGGTTCCGACCTGCTCGCTGACCTCGCCGAAACATTTGCCAACCTCAGAAGGTATGATATCAAGCTCAATCCATCAAAGTGCACATTCGGAGTCCCTGGTGGCAAGTTACTCGGTTTTCTCGTTTCCGAGCGAGGGATCGACACTAATCCTGAAAAGATCGGCACTATTCTCCGAATGAAACGCCCTGTGCGAGTGCACGATGTCCAGAAGCTTACTGGATGCTTGGCCGCATTAAGTCGATTCATCTCACGACTCGGTGAAAAGGCATTGCCTCTTTACCGACTGATGAAGAAGGCAGACAAGTTCGAGTGGACTCCAGAAGCTGATGCAGCGTTTGCCGAGCTAAAAGCTCTGCTCTCCACCCAGCCGGTGCTTGCTGCTCCAATCAGCAAAGAGCCTCTATTGCTTTATATCGCAGCCACAGGACAAGTCGTCAGTACTGTGCTTACGGTCGAGCGGGAAGAAGAAGGAAAAGCTTTCAAAGTTCAGCGCCCAGTGTATTATTTGTCTGAAGTCTTGACTCCATCCAAGCAAAGATATCCTCATTATCAGAAGCTTGTGTATGGAATATACATGACCACAAAGAAGGTTGCTCATTATTTCTCTGATCATTCCATCACAGTCGTCAGCGACGCTCCACTATCAGAGATTTTGCACAACAGAGATGCAACTGGTCGAGTGGCTAAATGGGCGATTGAACTTCTTCCCCTTGATATCAAGTTTGAGGCGAAGAAAGCCATTAAGTCCCAGGCAATAGCAGATTTCCTCGCCGAATGGATTGAACAGCAGCAGCTGACTGAAGTTCACTCGGAGCATTGGACCATGTTTTTTGATGGCTCTAAGATGTTGAATGGTTCCGGTGCTGGGGTTGTCCTGGTTTCCCCCAGAGGAGATAAGCTCAGATATGTGCTCCAGATTCACTTTGATTCCTCCAACAATGAGGCAGAGTATGAGGCCCTTTTATACGGATTGCGCATGGCCATTTCACTCGGCGTCCGTCGCCTGATGGTCTATGGCGACTCGGATTTAGTGGTCAACCAAGTGATGAAGGAGTTGGACGTGAGAAGCCCAGCCATGACTGGATACCGCAGTGCAGTGAGGAAGCTGGAAAAGAAGTTCGAGGGGTTGGAGCTCCATCATATACCCTGACTGAAAAATCAAGCAGCTGATGATCTAGCAAAGATAGGTTCCAAGAGAGGAGCCATTCCGAGTGGTGTGTTCTTGGAGCATATACGCACTCCGTCAGTCAAAGAAGATCCTTTCACCGAAGAAGCTCCACAACCCAAGAGTGCCACATATCCGACTGAGGTTGAAGTCCCAGCAGTAGTCGACTTGGTCATGGAGGTCTTGGTGGTCATTCCCGACTAGATAGTTCCGTATATCGCGTATATCCTGAGAAAAGAGCTCCCGGAGGATGAGGAAGAGGCTCGACAGATCGTCCGTCGATCTAAAGCCTTTACCGTAATCAAAGGACAACTATATAGAGAAAGCGCGACTGGAGTTGGTCAGAAGTGCATAACACCAGAAGAAGGTCGAATCATCCTCAATGATATCCACTCGGGAACCTGTGGTCATCATGCGTCCTCTCGGACCATTGTGGCCAAAGCATACCGAGCCGGATTTTACTGGCCAAAGGCGAATGAGATGGCAAAGGAGATAGTGGATAAGTGCGAGGGATGTCAGTTCTACTCTAATATGTCGCACAAGCCTGCATCAGCTTTGAAGACCATTCCACTCGTCTGGCCTTTCGCAGTATGGGGGTTGGACATGGTCGGTCCTTTGAGAACAGGGCGAAGTGGCTTCACGCATGTACTAGTGGCAGTCGACAAGTTAACCAAGTGGATTGAGGCTAAACCAATCAAGAACCTTGACGCCGGTGCTGCTGTTAGCTTCATCAGGGAACTGATATTCAGATATGGAGTCCTGCACAGCATCATTACGGATAATGGGTCGAACTTTGACTCGGAAGAATTCAGGGATTTCTGCAACTCTCAAGGCACACGAGTCGACTACGCTTCAGTCGCCCATCCGCAGTCGAATGGACAAGCAGAGCGAGCCAATGGTCTGATTCTCAAGGGATTGAAACCCCGACTGATGCGTGATCTCAAGCATGCAGCTGGAGCTTGGGTCGACGAACTTCCCTCGATGCTTTGGGGACTGCGGACCACACCTAATCGGTCGACCGGAAGAACTCCATTCTTCTTGGTCTACGGAGCTGAAGCAGTCTTGCCGAGTGATCTTCTCCACAATGCTCCTCGAGTTGAGATCTACAACGAAGCAGAAGCCGAACAAGCGCGGCAGGACGCAGTCGACCTTTTAGAGGAAGAAAGGGAGATGGCTCTGATCCGATCGACCATCTACCAACAAGATTTGCGTCGTTTCCACGCCAGAAATGTGAGGGGTCGAGCCTTCCAGGAAGGGGATTTAGTTCTCCGAGTGGATCAGAAGAAACCACACAAGCTTGCTCCTTCTTGGGAAGGACCCTTCATCGTCACCAAAGTTCTCCACAACGGGGCGTACCGTCTTTACAACGTCGAACATAATATCGACGAGCCCTGAGCTTGTGTGACGCCCGGGTAATTAAGCTACAGTAATCCCCGCTAATGATGCCACGTCACCTCGGTTACTGTGGATAAACTCGCGTTAGTTCGGAACCTAGTTCGAATTTCAAATTCAAAAATCGAGTAAACAAACAAAGTTTTCAAACTTTAAAACAAAATTGTTCGGACCGTGTCAAATATTGCATAGATAATTATGGTGAAGAAACAAAACTTCTATAAATTATTCCAATGCACTAAAATAATTAAAACAACAGCTAAACCTATTATAAATGCCCTTTTGAAATTTATAAAAATGCGAACTAAATATTTTAAAAATTCCAAAATATATTATGGAAGCGGGCTAATTTACAACCTCCCTTTAGGTACTGGTCTTATAAATTTACAAAACTGAAAACTATTAAAACTATAATAGAAAACAGAAAAGTAAAATAAAGTAAAAACAGAAAAGAATATACAAAAAAAAGGGGGACCCCCCACTAGGCCTCGGCCCAGTTGGCCATCGGGCCAACCAGGCCGGCCCAGCTGGCACCTACAACACCCCCTGGGGCGACCGAACCCTAGCCCGGCCACCCCACTCCCCCGCACAAATCCCTACCTCTCCCCTCGTCTCCCTCACCCGCCGCCACCCCACGACGCCCACTCTCCTCCTCGTTCCCCACTCCCCTCCACGTTCTGGATCGGGGACGAAACCCTCACTCCCCTCGCTCCTCGCCCCCCCCTCTGCCCGATCTGGACCGGGCACGGCGCCCCGTCCCCATCTCCCTGTCGCGTCGACGCTGCCCCACCGACTTCACCGGCGTCGCCACGCCCCGCCCCGCGTCGGACGCCGCCCTCCACTCCGAAACCGGACCGAACCACGACCTCTCCCTCGTCACCGAACCTCTTCGCCTGGAGCTCGATGCGCCGCCGCCTGGACCTCGCCGGCCTCCCCGCCCGGACCGCACGCCTTCCTCGTCCTCCTCCCCGTCGGACCACCTCGAGCTTCGCCGCCCGATCCCCTGCTCCGAACGTGAGCACCTCCTCTTCCACCTCTCTCTCTCCTGTAGCCGGATTGGCCATGCTCGCGCTCTCCCGCTCGCACCCGGCCCTCCCCCTTGCCACTCCTTACTGCTGCTGCTTGCGGCCTTGTCCAGGGCATGCCCTGTGCGGCCCTGCCCACTGCCGCATAGCCACCATGCTCGCCGGCCCCGCCGCTCACTGTGCCCCCCCCTTGGTGCTGTTGCTCGAGCAGTGGCCGCGGCCACAGCCGCCGCCGGCACCGGACCCCGGTAGCTCGCGGCTGCGCCATTCGGGCAGCGCCCAACGCCCAGGCCCGGCCTTCGCTCGGGCGCCCGCACGCCCCAGCCACCGAGCGGGCTGGTGCCCGCACCCGTTTGCCAGCGCCCGTTTGGCCCCTTTCGGCCATTGACAGCGGGACCCCACCCCCAGAACGGATTAATAAAAAAAAAGGAATTAAAAAGTTAATAATAATATATTAAAAATAAATAATAAATAAAATTATTAAATTAATTAATTAATTAAAGGATTAATTAACTTAATTAATCTTGCTTAATTAACCTAATTAATTAACTAAACTAATTAATCTTGATTAGATTAGCCTAAGCAGATAATTAAACCCTAGTTAACCTAACAGTGTATGACAGGTGGGTCCCACCCAGTCAACCCCTGTTGACTGGTGATGACAGCATGACATCATGCTGATGTCATAAATCCAAATTTTCGAATTAAATTAAATAATTAATTAAATTTCAGAAATTAATAAAATCTTTAGAAAATCATATCTTTTAATCCGTAACTCGGATTAAAATATTTTCAACATGAAAGTTGCTCAGAACGACGAGACGAATCCGGATACGCGGTCCGTTCGTCAGCCACACACCCCTAACCTATCAAACCTGCAACTTTCCCCCTCCGGCTCCTCTGCCCGAAAACCCTAAACACCGGGGATACTTTCCCGGATGTTTCCCCCTTAACCAGTACCTCCTCGTACCACGTTAGGGCACGCCTAGCATCGCTTCTTGACATGTCATGCATCGATATGCATCTGTTTACCTTGTATTCATTGTTTCTTCCCCCTCTTCTCTCCGGTAGACTACGAGACCGACGCTGCTGCTGCCCAGTTCATCTACGGAGTTGACGACCCCTCTCTCTTGCCAGAGCAACCAGGCAAGCCCCCCCCTTGATCACCAGATATCGCCTATTCTACTCTATACTGCTTGCATTAGAGTAGTGTAGCATGTTACTGCTTTCTGTTATACCTATTCCGATGCATAGCCTGACATTGATGCTACACCTGTTGATACCTTACCTGCTATCCTAAATGCTTAGTATAGGATGCTAGTTTATCATCATTGGCCCTACATTCTTGTCAGTCTGCCTTGCTATACTATCGGGCCGTGATCACCTGGGAGGTGATCACGGGTATATGCTATACCTACTACATACTACACAGATGGTGACTAAAGTCGGGTCAGCTCGAAGAGTACCCGCGAGTGATTCACGGATTGGGGGCTGAAAGGACCTTTGTCCCGACGGCCCTCTGTGTGGATCTTTGTGGCGGAGCGACAGGGTAGGTTGAGACCACCTAGGAGACAGGTGGGCCTGGCCCTGTTCGGCGTTCGCGGACACTTAACACGCTTAACGAGATCTTGGTATTTGATCTGAGTCTGGCTACGAGCCTATACGCACTAACCATCTACGTGGGAGTAGTTATGGGTATCCCGACGTCGTGGTATCAGCCGAAGCTCTTCAGACGTCAGCGACGGAGCGGCGCGCGCCGAATTGGACTGGAACGCCACTTAGGGCTAGGTCTGCTTCCGGCCGCCCACGCAACGTGCAGGTGTGCTCAGGGCGATGGGCCCAGACCCCTGCGCGCTTAGGTTTAGACCGGCGTGCTGGCCTCTCTGTTTTGCCTAGGTGGGGCTGCGACGTGTTGATCTTCCGAGGCCGGGCATGACCCAGGAAAGTGTGTCCGGCCAAATGGGATCGAGCGTGTTGGGCTATGTGGTGCACCCCTGCAGGGAAGTTTAATCTATTCGAATAGCCGTGATCTTCGGTAACAGGACGACTTGGAGTTGTACCTTGACCTTATGACAACTAGAACCGGATACTTAATAAAGCACACCCTTCCAAGTGCCAGATACAACCGGTGGTCGCTCTACCTCAGGGATATGAGGAGGGATCGCCGGGTAGGATTATGCTATGAGATGTTACTTGGAGATGCTACTTGGAGGACTTCAATCTGCTCTCTTATACTTGATGCAAGACGAAGGTGACCAGAAGCGTAGTCTTCGACAGGATTAGTTATCCCCCTCTTATTCTGGCATTCTGCAGTTTAGTCCACTGATATGGCCTCCTTACACATATACCCATGCATATGTAGTGTAGTTCCTTGCTTGCGAGTACTTTGGATGAGTACTCACGGTTGCTTTCTCCCCCCTTTTTCCCCCTTTCCTTCTTCCTGGTTGTCGCAACCAGATGCTGGAGTCCAGGAGCCAGACGCCACCGTCGACGACGACCCCTACTACACCGGAGGTGCCTACTACTACGTGCTGCCCGCCGACGACGACCAGGAGTGACTTAGGAGGATCCCAGGCAGGAGGCCTGCTCCTCTTTCGATCTGTATCCCAGTTTGTGCTAGTCATCTTAAGGCACCTTGTTTAACTTATGTCTGTACTCAGATATTGTTGCTTCCGCTGACTCGTCTATGATCGAGCACTTGTATTCGAGCCCTCGAGGCCCCTGGCTTGTATTATGATGCTTGTATGACTTATTTTATTTGTAGAGTTGTGTTGTGATATCTTCCCGTGAGTCCCTGATCTTGATCGTACACATTTGCGTGCATGATTAGTGTACGATTAAATCGGGGGCGTCACAAGTTGGTATCAGAGCCGACTGCCTGTAGGAATCCCCCTTTCCAACTCCTTGGCCGAAGTCGAGTCTAGTCGTTGAAAAACTTTTACTAACATGGCTGTGTGGCCCATGGGCCCACGTCGCCATCGGGAGGTATTAGGATCTTTTATTCCTCGACCTTTACTCTGGGATTCTGAACCCTCTTCTATTCGGGTTAAACGATTTTACTAAAAAACTAACTTTAGGTTCTCGAAAATACTTTCTCCCGGAGAGCCCCTTCAGTCCAGATGGTCACCGACTGCACCAGAAGATTTCGGAGATACTCTTTGATATTCTCTCGAGACTTTGTGCCCATCACTTTTGCTATTCCCGACCACCGATAAATCCTTATGGATAACTACTTACACTTGCCATTCTTACGATCATCCCCCATTGTTCTTGTTATTACAAGATACCCGAAGTTTTCTCTATTGTTCCGAGAATACTTCGTGCCTACTGCCTAGCAGTTCTTTGCCACATGAATACCCCTTCAAATAAATCGCCGCACTTGCCGAGTATCCGCTCATCCCCAGTTGTTCATGTGTTTCACAAAAGTCTTTAAAATAATATTCGATCTTCCTAAAATCCTCTGGAGCCTTTGGCTCTTGAAATTCTTGCTTGCTTGCATTATGGTTAATCCCATAAGTCTCGTAGTCTTAATGACATTCCTTGTCATTATCATTTTGAGTCTGTTGACTCAATATGTTTGCGAATACCCGCAAACATCATTGATCCTTATAAATTACCTTTCCGGCTGAGCTGCCATTCCTTTAACTGGAATTGGTTCTCGACCAATCCAATTGTCGTTGATTGTACCCTAAGGCTAATCAACTTATCCAGCCCTAATCAGAGCATTGCTTCTGATCCCTTGATTTGGAAATCATAATTCCTTTGCATTTGACAATTGAGTTAGACAGTTGTTTCTATAATTTGATCTCCTTGCACTCTTCTTCCTCTAGTTGAGTACCGATGCTCACGTCAGATCCCTTGTGGACCATCAGGCCCATTGTTGGATTTTATCCGTCAGCATCCTTCATATTCATTAACCTTGTGAGCCTTCCCTTGGATACATAATGCCTTTGGTAAATTGTATCATCTACTTTCTCAACCTTGCTCTACTTTCGAGCTTGTGATATTTACTATTGAAGCTTGTGATATATGTTTCCACGATACCCTGACGGGTTGAACGCATGCCTTCCTTAATATGTGTGGACTCGAAAGTTTTCACGAGTCATACTCATCTGGTATTACACCAGGTAACACTTTCAACACTAATGCCTCTATCAAAGCGAGAAGTGAATGGGAGGTTATACATTGGAGAAGTGGGAGTCGACCTTGAACTTGTGTTCATGCCCATGGACACGATGTAGATCTTATCATTAAAGCTTCTTTTAAATAAATTATTCCTTTGGTATAAGTTCATCTTATATCTAGGATCTGGCCTTTTGCCAACCGTGGTTCCGACCATGATTGTTCTTCTTAGATCTCATTTCTCGGACAAGTTAAAACAATTGTCTTCTATGGAACAATACACCAGTCCAACCTTTACTTTGATCTTGTGTCGAGTATTACCCCCCTGGTATCTCGAGATTATCATGGAACTGCATAACTTCCTATGAGTTCTTCATCAAGTACTACATACTCATTGATTACAAAATTTTCATTGGGCTCTGAGTTATTAAACACTCAAAGACACCGATAACTAAACCGAGTCCGCATTACGGATTAACAACTCTTACTAATATTCTTTATGTACGAGTTTGTACCCGATCATGTCATTCCTAGCCTGATCGGTTATATCATTACCATGCTAAATTTTAACTGTGCTACCTGGTCCTTAATCCCGGAGCACAACTTTTGACAATGAGCTAAGGTTACGTCGATCTTCCTCGTCATATCAGTTCGCCTTGAACAACAATCTTGATTTCAGGTTTGTGTTGTACCTATGGTTCCAATAACCTCTTGCTTCATCATTCTTTTGACTGATGTGATCGCGGATCGATTACATCTTCGTGGAATCTCTCGACAAATGTGTCATGATCACCATCTACATTCTGATGCTCTTCCAGGATATCAAGTGAATTAATGATGAGACATACCATCCTTTCCCTCGATGAATTGTATTATCATCGACCACTTTATTGCCTTCCCACCAACACAAGCTTGTTCATGTTTGGTGTTATACCTTGAGTTCCTTGCTATCCAGCAATTGTTCTTCTTTACCTTGGAGTATTACCATCCTTTATGTCAAGAATGTTCTGAGATTTGTTCCACCTCTTGAGAATTCTTGACATAGAAATACTTCTCACCATCACCATTCTTTCTTGGTCCCCGTGTTAATTCCAACAAGTGAACGATGTTGTTTGGATTCTTTCCTTCTAGCAACCCTATCTCTTTGAAGTTAATGGTCGAAAGTTCATTCTTAGGCTATTGATTATTGCATCACCATTCTGACATTGGTCGTGCAACCCAACCCATATTTCGGGCGTACCTTTCAACCAATGTTTAATTGTGTATGTTTTCCTCGAGCATACTTCCTTATATCTTTTGATCTGACAAATGTTATCTCCTTGTTCACTTAATTGTGGACATCCATCTTTTGGGAATCTCGGTGAATTGCCGTTGAGTTCACCAGACACCTCCTTGTCCTCTCCTTGGGTTAATGATGAACTCTTGATAACGGAAATCACTTCATAGTTCATTTCCCGAGAATCTTACAATGTCATTTCGTTGATATGTGCCGCAGCTTTTCTTCTCGGACATCCTGAGTCTGAGGTATCATGACACCAATCGGATCTGAATCTTGGTCGGATATGATGGTTGGGACAACTTTCCAAGAGTTATGATGTTGATCCTTTGATGACCCGGTAACATGATGTCATGCCTAGCACCCCCCCCCCCCCCGGCTGGAGGACCTATCATTATAGATTCCTTTTCAGCAAGGTTATCCATTCACCCATGAGGAAATTGTAAGACTTATTCTATAAGTTCTTCCTGATGGACCCTTTTTGTTTCCAAAGCCTTAACTTGCTTGAAGACCATGTAATGCTATCTCGAAGCATGTTTGTGGTACTTCGATTTTCAACAAGGACATTTGAAGCCAATGCTAAATGTTTCCTGCTAAATTATCCAAACACCGCTGTATGGGTAATGTCATGAAATTTCTCTCCCCTTACCTAAAGGGTTTTCTACATTATATCCTATCATGGATATCATGCTCTGCTTATCCTTGGGAAGGATATACCCCCGAAATATGTGTTTAAACACATTTTCCTTTCCATTGTTCTGTTTAACCTAATGATCACATTTCCTTTCCATGGGTCTGTTTGACCCTTCTTCACCTCAATCTAAGCAGTGATAATCCCCTGCTTAGGTAAGCACCTCGTTGTACCACTCTGTAAGTAAGACCCTATTACTATTGTTGATGACATTCCGGTAACCACCGATGGACGAGAACTTTGCCTATTGGTCCGCCTCGTTTCAACGAGCAGGAAAATGGTTCTCTTCGTCCCTCGCCCTTGGTACCAACGTTGTTGCCGACATAACTAACATGGTACTCCCTGACATGCCTTACTATCATGACCGTGCAAGATGTCACTGCTCCAAAAAAAAAAACCCACATGGTGGGCCCATAACCCACAGTTCCACAGGATCGAAACCTGACTCTCCTGCACACCCCATGTTTCCCAAGTTATTCCTCCCGCGTGGACTCGTATGTAATTCATGAGCCACCTTCCAATGAGATCGTCAATTCTGGCATCGGACACAATAATTGTTCCGTTTCTTGAAACCCCTTTCACCTTCTGCCTAGGCAATGAACGATTGCCTGGCTGCTTGAAACTTCTTATTGTACCTTCCAACTTTACTCTCGATGTGTTTTATTTTGTTTTGTTCAACTCGAGAGGTACTCATATGCTCATTCATGGGATAATCCCAGATTATTACCCTTATAGCATTCTGTCGTTGCTGATCTGCCCCGTTACCTATTCTAAAATACGATGAAGATCCCGAAGAAAGGATGACAAATTGGTCATGGTGACTTGATGCAGTGAAATGAAGACATCAACGAAAGGGATCAACCTCTTCGAAAGGGAAGCCAAGACCGAGAAGACTCGTTAGGTTTTTCGCTACCAACACCTTCGCCCCTTACTCCACCGCTTAAATCTCGGGACGAGATTTCTTGTAGTGGAGGAGAATTGTGACGCCCGGGTAATTAAGCTACAGTAATCCCCGCTAATGATGCCACGTCACCTCGGTTACTGTGGATAAACTCGCGTTAGTTCGGAACCTAGTTCGAATTTCAAATTCAAAAATCGAGTAAACAAACAAAGTTTTCAAACTTTAAAACAAAATTGTTCGGACCGTGTCAAATATTGCATAGATAATTATGGTGAAGAAACAAAACTTCTATAAATTATTCCAATGCACTAAAATAATTAAAACAGCAGCTAAACCTATTATAAATGCCCTTTTGAAATTTATAAAAATGCGAACTAAATATTTTAAAAATTCCAAAATATATTATGGAAGCGGGCTAATTTACAACCTCCCTTTAGGTACTGGTCTTATAAATTTACAAAACTGAAAACTATTAAAAACTATAATAGAAAACAGAAAAGTAAAATAAAGTAAAAACAGAAAAGAATATACAAAAAAAAGGGGGACCCCCCACTAGGCCTCGGCCCAGTTGGCCATCGGGCCAACCAGGCCGGCCCAGCTGGCACCTACAACACCCCCCTGGGGCGACCGAACCCTAGCCCGGCCACCCCACTCCCCCGCACAAATCCCTACCTCTCCCCTCGTCTCCCTCACCCGCCGCCACCCCACGACGCCCACTCTCCTCCTCGTTCCCCACTCCCCTCCACGTTCTGGATCGGGGACGAAACCCTCACTCCCCTCGCTCCTCGCCCCCCTCTGCCCGATCTGGACCGGGCACGGCGCCCCGTCCCCATCTCCCTGTCGCGTCGACGCTGCCCCACCGACTTCACCGGCGTCGCCACGCCCCGCCCCGCGTCGGACGCCGCCCTCCACTCCGAAACCGGACCGAACCACGACCTCTCCCTCGTCACCGAACCTCTTCGCCTGGAGCTCGATGCGCCGCCGCCTGGACCTCGCCGGCCTCCCCGCCCGGACCGCACGCCTTCCTCGTCCTCCTCCCCGTCGGACCACCTCGAGCTTCGCCGCCCGATCCCCTGCTCCGAACGTGAGCACCTCCTCTTCCACCTCTCTCTCTCCTGTAGCCGGATTGGCCATGCTCGCGCTCTCCCGCTCGCACCCGGCCCTCCCCCTTGCCACTCCTTACTGCTGCTGCTTGCGGCCTTGTCCAGGGCATGCCCTGTGCGGCCCTGCCCACTGCCGCATAGCCACCATGCTCGCCGGCCCCGCCGCTCACTGTGCCCCCCCCTTGGTGCTGTTGCTCGAGCAGTGGCCGCGGCCACAGCCGCCGCCGGCACCGGACCCCGGTAGCTCGCGGCTGCGCCATTCGGGCAGCGCCCAACGCCCAGGCCCGGCCTTCGCTCGGGCGCCCGCACGCCCCAGCCACCGAGCGGGCTGGTGCCCGCACCCGTTTGCCAGCGCCCGTTTGGCCCCTTTCGGCCATTGACAGCGGGACCCCACCCCCAGAACGGATTAATAAAAAAAAGGAATTAAAAAGTTAATAATAATATATTAAAAATAAATAATAAATAAAATTATTAAATTAATTAATTAATTAAAGGATTAATTAACTTAATTAATCTTGCTTAATTAACCTAATTAATTAACTAAACTAATTAATCTTGATTAGATTAGCCTAAGCAGATAATTAAACCCTAGTTAACCTAACAGTGTATGACAGGTGGGTCCCACCCAGTCAACCCCTGTTGACTGGTGATGACAGCATGACATCATGCTGATGTCATAAATCCAAATTTTCGAATTAAATTAAATAATTAATTAAATTTCAGAAATTAATAAAATCTTTAGAAAATCATATCTTTTAATCCGTAACTCGGATTAAAATATTTTCAACATGAAAGTTGCTCAGAACGACGAGACGAATCCGGATACGCGGTCCGTTCGTCAGCCACACACCCCTAACCTATCGAACCTGCAACTTTTCCCCTCCGGCTCCTCTGCCCGAAAACCCTAAACACCGGGGATACTTTCCCGGATGTTTCCCCCTTAACCAGTACCTCCTCGTACCACGTTAGGGCACGCCTAGCATCGCTTCTTGACATGTCATGCATCGATATGCATCTGTTTACCTTGTATTCATTGTTTCTTCCCCCTCTTCTCTCCGGTAGACTACGAGACCGACGCTGCTGCTGCCCAGTTCATCTACGGAGTTGACGACCCCTCTCTCTTGCCAGAGCAACCAGGCAAGCCCCCCCCTTGATCACCAGATATCGCCTATTCTACTCTATACTGCTTGCATTAGAGTAGTGTAGCATGTTACTGCTTTCTGTTATACCTATTCCGATGCATAGCCTGACATTGATGCTACACCTGTTGATACCTTACCTGCTATCCTAAATGCTTAGTATAGGATGCTAGTTTATCATCATTGGCCCTACATTCTTGTCAGTCTGCCTTGCTATACTATCGGGCCGTGATCACCTGGGAGGTGATCACGGGTATATGCTATACCTACTACATACTACACAGATGGTGACTAAAGTCGGGTTAGCTCGAAGAGTACCCGCGAGTGATTCACGGATTGGGGGCTGAAAGGACCTTTGTCCCGACGGCCCTCTGTGTGGATCTTTGTGGCGGAGCGACAGGGCAGGTTGAGACCACCTAGGAGACAGGTGGGCCTGGCCCTGTTCGGCGTTCGCGGACACTTAACACGCTTAACGAGATCTTGGTATTTGATCTGAGTCTGGCTACGAGCCTATACGCACTAACCATCTACGTGGGAGTAGTTATGGGTATCCCGACGTCGTGGTATCAGCCGAAGCTCTTCAGACGTCAGCGACGGAGCGGCGCGCGCCGAATTGGACTGGAATGCCACTAGGGCTAGGTCTGCTTTCGGCCGCCCACGCAACGTGCAGGTGTGCTCAGGGCGATGGGCCCAGACCCCTGCGCGCTTAGGTTTAGACCGGCGTGCTGGCCTCTCTGTTTTGCCTAGGTGGGGCTGCGACGTGTTGATCTTCCGAGGCCGGGCATGACCCAGGAAAGTGTGTCCGGCCAAATGGGATCGAGCGTGTTGGGCTATGTGGTGCACCCCTGCAGGGAAGTTTAATCTATTCGAATAGCCGTGATCTTCGGTAACAGGACGACTTGGAGTTGTACCTTGACCTTATGACAACTAGAACCGGATACTTAATAAAGCACACCCTTCCAAGTGCCAGATACAACCGGTGGTCGCTCTACCTCAGGGATATGAGGAGGGGATCGCCGGGTAGGATTATGCTATGAGATGTTACTTGGAGATGCTACTTGGAGGACTTCAATCTGCTCTCTTATACTTGATGCAAGACGAAGGTGACCAGAAGCGTAGTCTTCGACAGGATTAGTTATCCCCCTCTTATTCTGGCATTCTGCAGTTTAGTCCACTGATATGGCCTCCTTACACATATACCCATGCATATGTAGTGTAGTTCCTTGCTTGCGAGTACTTTGGATGAGTACTCACGGTTGCTTTCTCCCCCCTTTTTCCCCCTTTCCTTCTTCCTGGTTGTCGCAACCAGATGCTGGAGTCCAGGAGCCAGACGCCACCGTCGACGACGACCCCTACTACACCGGAGGTGCCTACTACTACGTGCTGCCCGCCGACGACGACCAGGAGTGACCTAGGAGGATCCCAGGCAGGAGGCCTGCTCCTCTTTCGATCTGTATCCCAGTTTGTGCTAGTCATCTTATGGCACCTTGTTTAACTTATGTCTGTACTCAGATATTGTTGCTTCCGCTAACTCGTCTATGATCGAGCACTTGTATTCGAGCCCTCGAGGCCCCTGGCTTGTATTATGATGCTTGTATGACTTATTTTATTTGTAGAGTTGTGTTGTGATATCTTCCCGTGAGTCCCTGATCTTGATCGTACACATTTGCGTGCATGATTAGTGTACGATTAAATCGGGGGCGTCACAGCTTGGAACGCGGAACTACTCCGCCCATTTTACACTTAAGTTTATCACTCGGATGAGTTGCAATAAAGTACTCCTGTAGTTCATGGATTTCAAAATAATAGTGTCATAGTTCCTCCATAATTTTTGTCACTTTTTATTTTTGTCCAATAAAATTTTCCCCCCAGTGGGTGACTTAGCCGCGAATCCGTTTCGCCTAAGTTTGTAAAAATCCTTACCGAGTGGTGAGCCAGACTCCCACTCGGAGGCTTAGCTGCGAATCCGTTTCGCCTAAGTTATAAAAATCCTACCGAGTGGTAAGCCAGACTTCCACTCGGAGGCTTAGCTGCAGTCCAAGTACTCGCCTAAGATATAAAAAATCCTATCGAGTGAAGAGCAAACCTCTCACTCGGGGGCTTAGCTGCAGTCCAAGTGCTCGCCTAAGTTATCAAAATCCTACCGAGTGAAGAGCAAACCTCTCACTCGGGGGCTTAGCTGGAGTCCAAGTACTCGCCTAAGATATAAAAAATCCTACCGAGTGAAGAGCAAACCTCTCACTCGGGGGCTTAGCTGCAGCCCAGTGCTCGCCTAAGTTATCAAAATCCTACCGAGTGAAGAGCAAACCTCTCACTCGGGGGCTTAGCTGCAGTCCAAGTACTCGCCTAGGATATAAAAAATCCTACCGAGTGGTAAGCCAGACTTCCACTCGGAGGCTTAGCTGTAGTCCAAGTACTCGCCTAAGATATAAAAAATCCTACCGAGTGAAGAGCAAACCTCTCACTCGGGGGCTTAGCTGCAGCCCAGCGCTCGCCTAAGTTATCAAAATCCTACCGAGTGAAGAGCGAACCTCTCACTCGGGGGCTTAGCTGCAGCCCAGTGCTCGCCTAAGTTATCAAAATCCTACCGAGTGAAGAGCAAACCTCTCACTCGGGGGCTTAGCTGCAGTCCAAGTACTCGCCTAAGATATAAAAAATCCTACCGAGTGAAGAGCAAACCTCTCACTCGGGGCTTAGCTGCAGCCCAGCGCTCGCCTAAGTTATCAAAATCCTACCGAGTGAAGAGCGAACCTCTCACTCGGGGGCTTAGCTGCAGCCCAGTGCTCACCTAAGTTATCAAAATCCTACCGAGTGAAGAGCAAACCTCTCACTCGGGGGCTTAGCTGCAGCCCAGCGCTTGCCTAAGTTATCAAAATCCTACCGAGTGAAGAGCAAACCTCTCACTCGGGAGGTTTAGCTGCAGCCCAGCGCTCGCCTAAGTGGATTAAGAAATAAGTCGACTGTAGTGAGCGTCTTGCTTTGAACCTGCAAAAGACATTTCGAGCCGAAAGCAATCATATTCAAACACCAAATTCGAGTTCAGATCGATACCTAAAGGAACCGAAAGTGCTCAGGCACTAAGCCTGTTAAGGTTTATCGGTTACAACTCCACTCGGCATACCGAGGCAAATTTAAAGCGTCGAGCTTAGAAGAAGTTTTTTACCCCTCCTGTGGAGGGCTGGAAGGTGCAACAAACTCATCAAGATCAATTCCATCTGCGATCCGAGTGGCAGCAGCAAGGAAAGTTTCCATAAAGGACCTGAAGTCGTGTTTCTTGGTGTTGGCCACCCGGAGGGCAGCCAGCTTGTCTTCTCGCGCATCTTTGCAGTGGACTCGGGCCAGACACAGAGCAACATCTGCACCACACCGAGCCGAGGACTTTTTCCACTCCTGCACTCGACCAGGGACAACGTTCAAACGAGCCATCAGCGACTCGAGGTCGTTCTGGAGTGTCTCCCTGGGCCAGAGCGTTGAGTCGATGCGAGATGTGGCGACCTTCAGCCTTGCAAGATAGTCCACGGCAGTTGCAACACGGGACTCCAGTCAGAAAACATTCATGGCAACTTCTCGTCCACCGGAGAATTGACGGGGTCAAGGTTTGGTTCCAGTCGGCTAGTCTCTTCTTCAAAGTTTTGACAAAATTCTGCAAGGACGATCACGGAGTCAAGGCAATGGTCGAATGAAAAAAACCACAGTTGAAAATGATTGTTGAGCGTAAAGGTTTACCTTCAAGCATAAGAAACAGCTTCTTGGCAAGGCCACTCAGGAAGACCTCCAGGTCATTTTTCTTCCCAAGAACAGCTTTCAGAGTAGCATTTTCTTGCTCAAGCTTTGTGACTGAAGCTAACTTCTCGTCAACAAGCTTGATCTTCTCAGCCAGTTCAAGGTCTTTTTTCCTTTGGGCCTCCCTCACCTTACCTGCAAGTTACAGCAAGATCATATTTTGAAACAAATGAAGGGAAAAAGCCGTCGTCAAAGTCTCACCAAACATACCTTCGGTCTCCTCCTTCGCCTTCATCAGATTCTCCTGAACCAGCTTCAAATTCAGCTCGAGCTGAATGTGCTTGTTTTCCAGTTCAGTGTAGCGAGCCGCAAGGTCACAAGAGTTCTGCGAAGAACCAATCGACTAAATGTCAAAGATAATTCACTTCTGAGTGGAAAAGGAAAAATCACGCGTTTCTAAGACTACAGCCAAATTCAAGCATTCGACCGTAGTCTCGGGGACTACACCCAGTGGGTGCACTCAGCGTGCCCCCACTAATCCTATTGAAGACAGAGTCGACCAGTCGACTGGTTTGCGAAATCCAGTCGCCATAGTCGAATTACGGAAAGACTGAACTTATAAAGCCTAAGTCCGACTGCCAGCAGTCGACCTTAGCCTTGGAGACAGCATCGACCAGTCGACCTAAAAAAACAAAACAAGATGTATTCTTCAAGACTGTAACCGACTGCAAGCAGTCGACCACAGTCTCGGGGACTACACCCAGTGGGTGCACTCAGCGTGCCCCCACCGGTTTGCGAAATCAATTCACCGTAGTTAAATGACGGAGAGACTGAAATTATAAAGCCTAAGGTCGACTGCCAGCAGTCGACCTTAGCCTTGGGGACTACACCCAGCGGGTGCACTCAACGTGCCCCCGCTAACACGGAGTTTAAATCGACACACCCAGTGGGTGTAAATGACGGAGAGACTGAAATTATAAAGCCTAAGGCCGACTGCCAGTAGTCGACCTTAGCCTTGGGGACTACACCCAGCGGGTGCACTCAGCGTGCCCCCGATAACACGGAGTTTAAATCGACACACCCAGTGGGTGACTACTATAAATTCTGGAACAAGTGGTGGTCGACTGACCTGAACATTCCTTTGAAGGGCGGAACTGGCGTCGTAAGCTGCCTGGCTCGCATCCCGGATGGTCTTCAACTGCTCCATCATGATCCCTGCCTGGCGTATCGCCTCCTTCACGGCGCCAGCTTGGTCCTCTGGGACGTGGTGCGTCGTGAAGAGGGAGGGCTGCAGAGCACTCGTCAGCGGATCTGCGAAGGACACAGTGTGTCGAGTGGTGTTCTCCTCCTCCACGACCAGAGTCTCAGGCACCGTCACATCCTGGGGCACCCTGCTGGCAGACGCTTTCCTTCTCATTCTGTGCTTTAGTGGTTCCTCGTCTTCATCATCATCAGGGAGAGTGATAACAACATTGGGTGGAGCTACAGAAAAGAATCAGAATTAGAGATCATGAGTCAGTCGACTAGAAACGGGGCTAAGAGTATAGTACCAGGTTTTGAGGTTGCTGCGTCCTCCATCTCATGATCGTCAGCCCGGGCTGAGGTCTCAGAAGTAGCAGCACTGCAACTCCAAAGAATTAGTCGACTAACTCCAGCGCCAACCAGAGATAAAGTTCACACAAAACAAGAAGACTTAAGCAACATGATTACCCTGATATGGTGGGGATGGACACCTTCATCTTCGGCAGGTGCTTGGTCGGCTTTGACGGGGCCGCCCTGGGCTGCTTCGACGCCTTTTCAGTCGGCGCCGGAGAGGTGGTCCGAGGGCGCTTGGTCGACTGTGTGACAGTCGCAGGGTCACGGACAAGCTTCGACCGCCTTTCCGAGCGCGGTGGTGCAACCTCCTCCTCCTCCTCTTCCTCGTCCTCATCAACATCATCATCATCGTCATCAGTGTCATCATCATCATCATCATCCTCAGCGGCGTCCGAGTCCCACTCCTCCTCCTGGCTCTCGCCCCCGCTCGCTTCTCCCTCCTCAGTCGGAGCCTGTGCTCCATTGGGCATCGAGTACAGCTCAGTGAGGGCCTGATAGACATCAAGACAAAGATCAGTCGACCGATTGGCAGAGAAAACAGAAATAAATGTGACGAGAATACAATGGGAAGTGGAGCAGACATACCTTGTTTGGATCACTGTGGCAGTCGAGTGGAGGAATCCTTCTGGCTCTGCGAGGGTTATCCTTGTTCCCAGTAACAGCGGACATCCACCTTTCCAGAGTGGCATCGTCGACTGTTTCTGGATTGACCCGAGTCACATCCTCAGTCCCGCAGTACAACCACATGCAATGGCTCCGGAACTGAAGAGGCTGGATACGACGCCTAAGAAAAACCTCCAGGAGATCCATACCCGTCACTCCATCCCGAACCAACTGAACTACACGCTCCATCAGCATCTTCACGTCAGCTTTCTCCTCCGGAATCACCTTCAGAGAGGAGGGCTTGTCCACTCGACCCATGGTGAACTGGGGAAGTCCACTCGACTGCCCCGGCGTCGACTGATCATGGCAGTAGAACCAGGTCGACTGCCAGCCTCTGACTGACTCGGGAAATGTCATGGCTGGGAAGGTGCTCTTGTTCCTCACCTAGATCCCCAGACCCCCACACATTTGGACAACTCGGGTTTTTTCGTCGCCTGGGCTCGCCTTCTTCACGGTCTGAGAGCGACACGTGAATATGTGCTTGAACAAGCCCCAATGCGGTCGACAACCCAGGAAACTCTCACACATGGACACAAACGCGGCAAGATAGGCGATAGAATTCGGGGTGAAGTGGTGGAGTTGCGCTCCAAAGAAGTTCAAGAAACCACGGAAGAAAATGCTCGGCGGCAAAGAAAATCCGCGGTCGACATGTGTAGCCAGAAGCACGCACTCACCCTCTTCCGGCTGGGGCTGCCACTCTTTCCCCGGAAGCCTCGCAGCTCCATGAGGGATCAGGCCCTCGTTGGCCATGTCGAGGAGATCCTTCTCCGTGATGGTCGACTGGATCCAATCTCCCTGGACCCAGCCTTTCGGCAGGCGAGATCTAGACGAAGACCCGCCGCGGCTGGTGGATCTCCCCTTCGCCTTCTCCGTCGCCGACGCCTTCTTCGCGCGTTCCAGCGCCGCCGTCTTGTCCTTGACCATGGCTACCGGCGAAGCGCGCGAGGAGAAGTTGTGCGGAGGCGAGAGCGAGCGCGTTGGGCGGAGACGAAGGGAGCAGAGGGAGAATGCTGAGGCACTGTTCAAAAAACCCTCGCCGGGCGCATTTATAAGATCCCTTCCGAGTGGATGACAGGTGGGCCCGGTCGATCTAATCATATCCTGAAACAGTTGCGCGAGCATGATACGTGGCGAAAAAAGCGGCGCGGGAATCGAGGCGTCTATGCCCCGTCCCATCCGAGCGCCGCGGACCACTCTGCTTCGCGCGCTCCCCCAAATTCCGTATCCCGCGGAATCCGCGAACGGCAGGTCAGTCTGCCAGACGCGGGATTTCCTGCGATCCGTCGCTCGGAAATCAGCGAAGTCCAAAAGATCACTCGACGAAGAAAAAGGAATGGATCGAGTCGACTGAAGAAAAGTTGCTCACTATCAACAAAGAGATTTTTTGGTTCAAAGCAACGCACGACTAACATGCGAAGGCTAATCAGAAACAACATCAACTCCTTCATCACTCAAGCCTCAATCCATTCGGGGGCTAATGATGGAGTCATGTACCTAGGGTAGGGTCACAGGACCTGATCTAAGTATCCTGCCCAAGGACATCCTTAGAAGAGATCACCTTCCAGTCGACCTACGAGGGATTCACTCGACTGACTTGAAGGACTCGACCACGAAGACTCACTCGACCACCAGAAGGTCAAGAGGCACTCTGCACTGCAACGGTCTGTAATTAAGTAGACTTTATGATAGTAAGACACTTTATGTGGGGCGTTACCAGTAACGCCCCGGACTTAACGCACCTTAAACCCTCTCCTACGTGGGCTGGCTGGGGTCCTGGCGCACTCTATATAAGCCACCCCCCTCCACAGGTAGAGGGTTCGACACCTTGTAATCCATATACACATAGTCCACTCGACCGCCTCCGGGCTCCGAGACGTAGGGCTTTTACTTCCTCCGAGAAGGGCCTGAACTCGTACATCTCTTGTGTTTACAACCTCTCCACAGCTAGGACCTTGCCTCTCCATACCTACCCCCACTCTACTGTCAGACTTAGATCCACGACATGTGCAGCTCCCATCAGGATGTCGGCACATCGGGCGGCTTTGCTGGACTTGTTTTACCATTGTCGAGGATGTCTTGAAGAACCCGGATACCGAGTCTGATCGGAATGTCTCGGGAGGAGGTCCTTTCCTTCGTTGACCATGAGAGCTTGTCATGGGCTAAGTTGGGACACCCCTACAGGGATTTGACCTTTTGAAAGCCGTGCCCGCGGTTATGGGCAGATGGGAATTTGTTAACGTCCGGTTGTAGAAAACCTGAAGTTGACCTTAATTAAAATACATCAACCGCGTGTGTAACCGTGATGGTCTCTTTCCGGCGAAGTCCGGGAAGTGAACACGGTGTTGGAGTAATGCTTGACGTAGGTTGTTCTAGGATCACTTCTTGATCATACTTTTATCGACCGTGCTTTGCCTTCTCTTCCCGCTCTCATTTGCGTATGTTAGCCACCATATATGCTAGTCGCTTGCTGCAGCTCCATCTCATACCTTTTACCTTACCCATAAGCTTAAATAGTCTTGATCGCGAGGGTGCGAGATTGCTGAGTCCCCATGGCTCACAGATACTTCCAAAACCAGCTTACAGGTGCCGATGAGTCCGTGCAGGTGATGCAACCAAGCTCAGGAGGAGCTCGATGAAGATCTTGTCCTTTGTGTTGTTCCGTTCTAGTTGATCAGTAGTGGAGCCCAGTTGGGGTCGATCGGGGACCTTTGTCGCATTTGGGGTTCTTCTTTTATTTTGGTTCCGTAGTCGGACCTTGATTGTATTTGGTTGATGTAATGCTTTATTCATGTATTTGTGTGAAGTGGCGATTGTAAGCCAACTATGTATCTCTTTCCCTTATGTATTACATGTGTTGTGTGAAAATTACCTCACTTGCGACATTGCTTTCAATGCGGATATGCCTCTAAGTCGTGCTTCGACACGTAGGAGATATAGCCGCATCGAGGGCGTGACAAGTTGGTAATCAGAGCCTTCCCCGACCTTAGGAGCCCCCATTGCTTGATCGTTTTTAGCAGCCGTTGTTAAGTCTAGAAAAATGTTTTGAGTCTTTTAGGAATTTTATATCGGAGAGTTTAGGAATTCTTTTTACTTCCCAGTCTCCTCATCGCTCTGGTAAGGCATCCTGACGTAGAGTTTTGACTCTTCTCTTCTCAAATTTCACTAAATTTTTTTTAGGATCACGCGGGTATCTTGGAATCGTTCCGATGGTTTTGTGATGAGAACATTGTCTTGGTGCCTCCTGTGAGGGGTTTTGTGGAAGTGTCCCGGGGAGTTGAGCTCCGAGGTGTTGTCGTCATAATTTTATCGTTGCAGTTCTGGAATACCTGAGTTTAGTACGCCGACATCGAAAATCTCTTTTATGCAGTTCGTTGGTGAGATAACCTCGACACCACCCAGTACTGGGGCGGGAGTTCGGGAGTATTGCCATAACTTGTATAACGGATGCTTTTCGAAGGTTGAGGTAGATGATTTCCGAAGGTTTCTTGGTTATGTGTTGAAGGATGGATACAGTTGGATGTAGGATTTGCTAGATTTGGGTGAGATATTATGCTTCCCCTGTATCCCCAACACCTGATTGCATAACCGGAAAATTTCGGGAGTTTATAAGTGGGAATTCAAGTAGCTCTTAGGATATCTTTCCGACAGATGTATGATATGAAATTGGGGTTCGACGTCTAGTGGTCCGCCTATTCACGGTCGGTTTTACAGTGGTCTTGTTGTGTCTTAAAGAGTCCTTGGCTATGCCGACTCGGGGATGCTTCGTATGTCATGTGCACTGCCTTGTACATGATGGTGCTGTACGATCGAGCCCGTGTAGGCCCCACCACAAAAACTTCGGATGAAATCTCTATCATATGTTTGTTCTGGCTTATTCCGCAAGCCAATCCTTTGTTTTGTTTTGAGTTGTGGTATTCGAGTTGCTTCAAAGTCAAATGTTGATTCCATACCTTTCCCAAACGGTGTTCTCATATTCCAATGTGAATACTAATCCTTCTTGATCATCGAGATTGTCATGTCAATCCTCTTCTCAACCGGTGTGCTTCTCTTCAAGTGGATCCGATCATTTTAATATCAGCAAGATCAAGTATCAGTTCTTCTCAACGGTGTTTGTTTCATCCGTCTCCAAATTGCCTTTGTTTTTCCCGCCCACCCACCCTTTTTCTTCAATGATTCAGAATTCTTAATCAAGTATCCATCTTATTGGTTATGAAGTCTCTCCATTCCTTTCCGTCAATGTTCTTACCCGGTGTTTTCCATGAAGATGTTCTACTAGCTCATCTTTCATCATTTTTTTCTTCTCCGGTAGATTTAATTCAAGCTTTGGTATCGACCATAGTCTTTTCTTTTGCTCAATACTTTTATTATGCCGGTGCACCTCATAATCATTCCCCACTTGCTATTCATTTGTTCCAGAGTGCTCAAGATATCCCGGAGATTTGTGTTTCCACTCTTTATCCGTTCAAGCTATTTTGAGGATGTTCTCTCATTCACGCTTTTTAATTCAAACGGTGCAACCTCTCTTCTAAATCATTTCAACGGTGTTTCTTTTGAGTGGGCCCTAACCCACAGGTCTTTTCCCAGGATCTTTCCTGACTCTTCTTATTTTCCCGGAGCTATCCTCAAATTTCTTTTCAAAGACTGACGTAAGAATGAATTGTCATCAGTCAAATGTCTTTCTCCAAGATCTTTCAAATTCATTTCATTGTTGATTCAATTTTTATATTATTCTCTATTCCGGTGCCTCAATAATTCTTGGTGGTGTTTCTCGTTGTCATTCTCATCTTTTGGAGACCAAAGAAGAGTTTCTCTTTAATCTTGCTCCATTCTCTTCAAGATTCATGGTGCTAGCTTGTTGCCATCCTCTCATAATTATTTTCGATTGTGAGAATCTTTTTTTTCACCCATCAGGATATATTCAAGGGTATTGTCAGTTCGATTATCTGTAGCCCATCATTTCAGAAGACTTGTTTATTCTCAGCTTTCAGCTCTCGTCATCCTAATCTTACCGGTGCATCGTTCAAGAGTTCTCTAATCAGCTCGTCATCTCTTCGTTCTCATATATCTAAATTCTCTCAAGCATCTTCATTCATTTGCTAATTCTTCCCGGTGTTTTCTTTATCTTCTCTTCGTTCATTTTTAAGTCTTACGGTGTTTCATTCAAGATTCCTCTTCTTACGTTATCATACTCCCGTTCTTTCAAATTCTACCGGTGGTTCGTTGAAGACCTTCTCAAGTTGACGCCATATCTATCCTAATCCTTTCTTCGAGAATAAGTAGTATGCCAAATCCATTGTTGGTCATCAATTTAATTGGTGAAGGATACGCATAACATAATTCTTACTCTTGTTTCACAGAAGTGATTAATTCCTTATTCCGGAGGCTCATCAAATTCTTGTTTCCATTTGTTCATCTTTCTTTTCCGGAGTGCCAAGTTTTCTCTTTATCTCGTTGCTAAGCTTCATTTAAATCATTGCAAGGCTTCAACCTTATTCTTTTCATCCTCCATTTCGATTGATCATTTCTTTTATTTCTGGAGTTCTCATGAAAGTTCTACATGATGGTTCATCAAGGATTTAATTCCTTCTCCAACTTTTTCATCGAGATTCTTTTCTAAGAAGCTCAAGCTTTCTTCATATTGTAATCCGGAGTGCAATTCTTTCTTCCGTATCATTGGAGGTGGTATTATGTCATTTTTGATAATTTGAGTTCACTTTTCATGATCCACATGTTGTCAAGAATGAGATATTTTAAATCCATCAATCTCGTCATTGGAATTATCTTGGGTTATATTTCACCAAAGCCTTCCCTAAGGATTGTTGCTATTTATGGTGCTTATAAATGATCCAAGTTCTTCATTTATCCTCCGGATGAAATAAGTTTCTTCTCTCCTTGTTCTTACCAATAAAATTCTTTTCCCCGTCAGTGGCAGGTTTTCATCTCTTAATTTGAGATGTACTCCACAAGACCATATCAAGCTTATCCTTCCGTTGTTGGTTTTTCCAACAACTCCGCTCGACCCGTTTCCTAAGGGTGCCTTCTCAACCTATTTTGTGGCTTAAGATGGCATTTTCTTCTCCATTCTTTTCCAATTATCTATATTCTATTCTTTTGTTCCGGAGGATTTGTGATGTTGCTCTCTTCAAACCATCATCTTGTTTCATCAAAGATAATGTTCTTTTCATGCCTATCCTTTTAACCGGAGTGTTGTGCCCTTTTGTTCAAGTTCTTTTCATCTTATCAAGTCTTGCATTTTTTTCCAACCGGAGCGCTATACGAATTAGTTCTTCTTTGCTCCTCCTTTCTATCGGTGTGTTTTCAATTTTGTTCATCCCCATTGTATTCTTTTCTCGTATTTGCTTAACCTCTTCAAGGTTCGTGGTTTCACTCGTTTGCCAAGGAAGCAACTTGGTTTTACCTCTTCTCTTCCTTTTCCGTTGTCCCTCCGGTGCCATTCTAGATCTCGGGACGAGATCCTTTCGTAGTGGTGGAGTGTTGTAACGCCCCGAGACCGATGTGCCAGGTGTCCTCTAGTTACTCGTTATTGTTGCCTTGTCATTGCTTGCGTGTCATGCATTGCATATCATGTCATCATGTGCATTTCATTTGCATACGTGTTCGTCTCATGCATCCGAGCATTTTTCCCGTTCTCCATTTTGCAATCCGGCGCTCCATTCTCCTCCGGTGGTCATTTCTACATTTCTTTCGCGTGTGGGATTAAACATTCCCGGATTGGACCGAGACTTGCCATGCGGCCTTGGTTTACTACCTGTAGACCGCCTGTCAAGTTTCGTACCATTTGGACTTCGTTTGATACTCCAACGGTTAACCGAGGGACCGAAAAGGCCTCGTGTGTGTTGCAGCCCAACACCCCTCCATTTTGGCCCAAAACCCACCTAAACCTCCTCCATCTTCTCGGTCGTTCGATCACGACCGCGTGGCCGAAAACCGCACCTCATTTGGACTCTCCTAGCTCCCTCTACCTCTATAAATAGATCCTTCTTTTTCGTTTTTGGATCTTTCCCCGAAACCCTAGCTTCTTCCTCCTCCCGCCGACGGACACGTCCACCCTCTCGTCGGACATGTCCGCGCACCGCGCTGGACCAATCCCCGCCTGCCACGTCAGCGCGCCGCTCCTTCTCTCTCCTCCCCGCCGCCGGGCCCGAGGGAGCCCAGATTGGGCCCGCCCCGGGCCAGATCGGGCCGCCGCCGCCCAAGCGCTTCGCGCACCTGCCCCGCCGCCCGGATCTCCACCCGCGCTGCCTCGCTCGACTGTCGCGCCGCCCCGCGCCGGCGAGCGCCTCCCCGCCTCGCCGATGCTCCGGGCGCCCTCTACGGCGCCGACCACTGCCACCTCGCCGTCCCTCGCCACCTCTTTCCTCCCCGGCCGGCGAGCCCTCTCCTCCGGCCAGCTCAAGCGCCAGCGACCACTACTCCGGCACAGGCCCGGCCCTGCCTCGATCTGCATGCACCCGGGTCAAACCCTAGACCTGTCTTGGAGTGGTAATTTCTACTAAGTCCCCGAAATTCTCAGATTAATATGTCATTGTTCATCGTGCCGTAACTCTGCATCCGTAGCTCCGATTCGTGCATATAGCATATCATAATGTTCATCATAGAGAGTACATCATTTCATTCCATTGCATCATTTTCATTTGAGCTTATCTTGATGCCCGAAATGCTGTTAGAAGAGTGCTACTTGAGTTAATTGTCAGATCTGTTGCTCCATTTAGATATTTGTCATTTTTGCCATGATTATTGTGTGCATGATATGCCCTTGAGCTCTACATATGTTTTGTTAATGGTTTTGCCATCTATCCAGAGGTGCAACCCATGTATTTTTGTGATGTGTGTGGTGGCTAGCACAAGCTTGCAAAGTGAGGCACTTGGTAATGCTGATTTCAGGGACTTAGCATTTCCACTAAGTCCTTTCATCTGTTCATTTCATGATGCCATATGTTCATGTTGTTTCCTATTGATCCGTGCCTCTTTTGAGGATGATCAGTAAGTATGTTTTGTTAATCTTGTAGTTCTCTTTCCATCCATGCCTTTGTTTGCAATTACGGAGCACCCTAGCTTGAGCCAATCGAGCTCTACTTTTGTCATTTCGTGAATCTTGGCAGATTGTCTACTTGTTAGCGATTTTGCCGAGGATGTTGTAGTTGATCCGTGCATACTATGCTATTGTTCTTGCCATGTCTAGCTTGCATTTTGTGTATTCTTGATGGGTGTATGCTTAGATTATCATGCCTTGCTCTATAGTGAGTGCTTCGAGCTCGTAAACATGCCTACTTGATATCTGTTTCAGCATGCTCCAGTTTTCACTAAGTCTGAGAACTGATTATGTTTTTGCCATGTTCAGATGCTTGCAATTGTATTTTCTGATCCCTTTTGGCTCAAGGTCACTAAGGGACTTTTGTTAAGCTCTTTGAGTAGCTCCATGCCATGCTTTACTTTGCCATGTTCAGGTCCTGTAGAATATAGTTTTCATGCTTTGAAGTGTGCTACCTGATCTGAAATTCCAGACAAGTGTTAATTTCGTTAAGTCTGAAATCTGTTTACCATATGCATTTTTGCCATGCTTGTTTGAACCTGTTAATGTATGAATTGGCCGTAGCTCAGTGCTAGACTTTTGTTAAGCATCAGGAATGGATCCCTGCCATGTATTTTGTTGCCATGTTTGACTGCTGTAGCATGTTCATCTTGTTGCATTTAGTTGGCTACTTGCTGTAAATCGCAGACCGGTGTCATATTTGAATTGCTTGCCATTTCCAAACCGTAACTCCGATTCTGGTGATCTTTATACCGTTTTCAAGCGATTTCATCTCACCTTTCCAGTGGCACACTTGGATTTCCAAGTTGAGGCCAGGTCCATTCATTCCCTTGCAAATCATGCATATGCATCGCATACCGCATCCCGCATATCATACCATCTTCATGTGTTGGTTGTTTACTATGTTGTGTGCTTCTTTTCCGGTGTTTGCTTCTTCGGGTTGGTTCCGATAACGTCGCATTGTGAGGACCCATTTGTCTACGTTCCGTTTGTCATCTTCATGGACTCGTTTTTCTTCCTTGTGGGATTTCAGGCAAGATGCCCATACCCTCGAAATCACTTCTATCTTTGCTTGCTAGTTGCTCGCTCTTTTGCTCTGCCTATGCTGCGATACCTACCACTTGCTTATCATGCCTCCCATATTGTTAAACCAAGCCTCTAACCCACCTTGTCCTAGCAAACCGTTGATTGGCTATGTTACCGCTTTGCTCAGCCCCTCTTATAGCGTTGTTAGTTGCAGGTGAAGATTGAAGTTTGTTCCTCGTTGGAACATGGAGATGTTGTTCCTTGTCGGAACATGTTTACTTGTTGGGATATCACAATATATCTTATTTAATTAATGCATCTATATACTTGGTAAAGGGTGGAAGGCTCGGCCTTATGCCTGGTGTTTTGTTCCACTCTTGCCGCCCTAGTTTCCGTCATATCGGTGTTATGTTCTCGGATTTTGCGTTCCTCACGCGGTTGGGTTATAATGGGAACCCCTTGACAGTTCGCTTTGAATAAAACTCCTCCAGCAAGGCCCAACCTTGGTTTTACCATTCGCTACCTAGCCTTTTTCCCTTGGGAGTCGCGCATCCCGAGGGTCATCTTATTTTAACCCCCCCGGGCCAGTGCTTGTCTAAGTGTTGGTACGAACTGAGTAGACTGCGGGGCCACCTCGGGGAAGCTTGAGGGCTGGTTTTACTCGTAGGATGTCCCATCCGGTGTTGCACCGAGAACGAGATATGTGCAGCTCCCATCAGGATGTCGGCACACCGGGCGGCTTTCCTGGACTTGTTTTACCATTGTCGAGGATGTCTTGAAGAACCGGGATACCGAGTCTGATCGGAATGTCTCGGGAGGAGGTCTATTCCTTTGTTGACCGTGAGAGCTTGTCATGGGCTAAGTTGGGACACCCCTGCAGGGATTTGAACTTTTGAAAGCTGTGCCCGCGGTTATGGGCAGATGGGAATTTGTTAACGTCCGGTTGTAGAAAACCTGAAGTTGACCTTAATTAAAATACATCAACTGCATGTGTAACCGTGATGGTCTCTTTCCGGCGGAGTCCGGGAAGTGAACACGGTGTTGGAGTAATGCTTGACGTAGGTTGTTCTAGGATCACTTCTTGATCATACTTTTATCGACCGTGCTTTGCCTTCTCTTCCCGCTCTCATTTGCGTATGTTAGGCACCATATATGCTAGTCGCTTGCTGCAGCTCCATCTCATACCTTTTACCTTACCCATAAACTTAAATAGTCTTGATTGCGAGGGTGCGAGATTGCTGAGTCCCCATGGCTCACAGATACTTCCAAAACCAGCTTACAGTTGCCAATGAGTCCGTGCAGGTGATGCAACCAAGCTCAGGAGGAGCTCGATGAAGATCTTGTCCTTTGTGTTGTTCCGTTCTAGTTGATCAGTAGTGGAGCCCAGTTGGGGTCGATCGGGGACCTTTGTCGCATTTGGGGTTCTTCTTTTATTTCGGTTCCGTAGTCGGACCTTGATTGTATTTGGTTGATGTAATGCTTTATTCATGTATTTGTGTGAAGTGGCGATTGTAAGCCAACTATGTATCGCTTTCCCTTATGTATTACATGTGTTGTGTGAAGATTACCTCACTTGCGACATTGCTTTCAATGCGGATATGCCTCTAAGTCGTGCTTCGACACGTAGGAGATATAGCCGCATCGAGGGCGTGACAAGTTGGTAATCAGAGCCTTCCCCGACCTTAGGAGCCCCCATTGCTTGATCGTTTTTAGCAGCCGTTGTTGAGTCTAGAAAAATGTTTTGAGTCTTTTAGGAATTTTATATCGGAGAGTTTAGGAATTCTTTTTACTTCCCATTCTCCTCATCGCTCTGGTAAGGCATCCTGACGTAGAGTTTTGACTCTTCTCTTCTCAAATTTCACTAAATTTTTTTTAGGATCACGCGGGTATCTTGGAAACGTTCCGATGGTTTTGTGATGAGAACATTGTCTTGGTGCCTCCTGTCAGGGGTTTTGTGGAAGTGTCCCGGGGAGTTGAGCTCCGAGGTGTTGTCGTCATAATTTTATCGTTGCAGTTCTGGAATACCTGAGTTTAGTACGTCGACATAGAAAATCTCTTTTATGCAGTTCGTTGGTGAGATAACCTCGACACCACCCAGTACTGGGGCGGGAGTTCGGGAGTATTGCCATAACTTGTATAACGGATGCTTTTCGAAGGTTGAGGTAGATGATTTCCGAAGGTTTCTTGGTTATGTGTTGAAGGATGGATACAGCTGGATGTAGGATTTGCTAGATTTGGGTGAGATATTATGCTTCCCCTGTATCCCCAACACCTGATTGCATAACCGGAAAATTTCGGGAGTTTATAAGTGGGAATTCAAGTAGCTCTTAGGATATCTTTCCGACAGATGTATGATACGAAATTGGGGTTCGACGTCTAGTGGTCCGCCTATTCACGGTCGGTTTTACAGTGGTCTCGTTGTGTCTTAAAGAGTCCTTGGCTATGCCGACTCGGGGATGCTTCATATGTCATGTGCACTGCCTTGTACATGATGGTGCTATACGATCGAGCCCGTGTAGGCCCCACCACAAAAACTTCGGACGAAATCTCTATCATATGTTTGTTCTGGCTTATTCCGCAAGCCAATCCTTTGTTTTTTTTGAGTTGTGCTATTCGAGTTGCTTCGGAGTCAAATGTTGATTCCATACCTTTCCCAAACGGTGTTCTCATATTCCGATGTGAATACTAATCCTTCTTGATCATCGAGATTGTCATGTCAATCCTCTTCTCAATCGGTGTGCTTCTCTTCAAGTGGATCCGATCATTTCAATATCAGCAAGATCAAGTATCAGTTCTTCTCAACGGTGTTTGTTTCATCCGTCTCCAAATTGCCTTTGTTTTTCCCGCCCACCCACCCTTTTTCTTCAACGATTCAGAATTCTTAATCAAGTATCCATCTTATTGGTTATGAAGTCCCTCCATTCCTTTCCGTCAATGTTCTTACCCGGTGTTTTCCATGAAGATGTTCTACTAGCTCATCTTTCATCATTTTTTTCTTCTCCGGTAGATTTAATTCAAGCTTTGGTATCGACCATAGTATTTTCTTTTGCCCAATACTTTTCTTATGCCGGTGCACCTCATAATCATTCCCCACTTGCTATTCATTTGTTCCGGAGTGCTCAAGATATCCCGAAGATTCGTGTTTCCACTCTTTATCCGTTCAAGCTATTTTGAGGATGTTCTCTCATTCAAGCCTTTTAATTCAAACGGTGCAACCTCTCTTTTAAATCATTTCAACGATGTTTCTTTTGAGTGGGCCCTAACCCACAGGTCTTTTCCCAGGATCTTTCCTGACTCTTCTTATTTTCCCGGAGCTATCCTCAAATTTCTTTTCAAAGTTTGACGTAAGAATGAATTGTCATCAGTCAAATGTCTTTCTCCAAGATCTTTCAAATGTTGGAAATATGCCCTAGAGGCAATAATAAATTGATTATTATTATATTTCCTTGTTCATGATAATCGTTTATTATCCATGCTAGAATTGTATTGATAGGAAACTCAGATACATGTGTGGATACATAGACAACACCATGTCCCTAGTAAGCCTCTAGTTGACTAGCTCGTTAATCAATAGATGGTTACGGTTTCCTGACCATGGACATTGGATGTCGTTGATAACGGGATCACATCATTAGGAGAATGATGTGATGGACAAGACCCAATCCTAAGCCTAGCACAAGATCATGTAGTTCGTATGCTAAAGCTTTTCTAATGTCAAGTATCATTTCCTTAGACCATGAGATTGTGCAACTCCCGGATACCGTAGGAGTGCTTTGGGTGTGCCAAACGTCACAACGTAACTGGGTGGCTATAAAGGTACACTACGGGTATCTCTGAAAGTGTCTGTTGGGTTGGCACGAATCGAGATTGGGATTTTGTCACTCCGTGTAAACGGAGAGGTATCTCTGGGCCCACTCGGTAGGACATCATCATAATGTGCACAATGTGACCAATGGGTTGATCACGGGATGATGTGTTACGGAACGAGTAAAGAGACTTGCCGGTAACGAGATTGAACAAGGTATCGGTATACCGACGATCGAATCTCGGGCAAGTACCATACCGCTAGACAAAGGGAATTGTATACGGGATTGATTGAGTCCTTGACATCGTGGTTCATCCGATGAGATCATCATGGAACATGTGGGAGCCAACATGGGTATCCAGATCCCGCTGTTGGTTATTGACCGGAGAACATCTCGGTCATGACTACATGTCTCCCGAACCCGTAGGGTCTACACACTTAAGGTTCGATGATGCTAGGGTTATAAAGGAAGTTTGTATGTGGTTACCGAATGTTGTTCGGAGTCCCGGATGAGATCCCGGACGTCACGAGGAGTTCCGGAATGGTCCGGAGGTAAAGATTTATATATAGGAAGTCCTGTTTCGGCCATCGGGACAAGTTTCGGGGTCATCGGTATTGTACCGGGACCACCGGAAGGGTCCCGGGGGCCCACCGGGTGGGGCCACCTGCCCCGGGGGGCCACATGGGCTGTAGGGGGTGCGCCTTGGCCTACATGGGCCAAGGGCACCAGCCCCTAGAGGCCCATGCGCCAAGATATAGGAAAAAGGGGAGAGTCCTAAAGGGGGAAGGCACCTCCGAGGTGCCTTGGGGAGGATGGACTCCTCCCCCCCTCTTAGCCGCACCCCTTCCTTGGAGGAAGGGGCAAGGCTGCGCCTCCCCCCTCTCCCCTGCCCCTATATATAGTGGAGGGGAGGGAGGGCATCCATACCTGAGCCCTTGGCGCCTCCCTCCCTCCCGTGACACCTCCTCCTCTCCCGTAGGTGCTTGGCGAAGCCCTGCAGGATTGCCACGCTCCTCCATCACCACCACGCCGTTGTGCTGCTGCTGGATGGAGTCTTCCTCAACCTCTCCCTCTCTCCTTGCTGGATCAAGGCGTGGGAGACATCGTCGAGCTGTACGTGTGTTGAACGCGGAGGTGCCGTCCGTTCGGCACTAGGATCATCGGTGATCTGAATCACGACGAGTACGACTCCATCAACCCCGTTCACTTGAACGCTTCCGCTTAGGTTCCCCAACAGTGGCATCATGAGCTAGGTCTATTGCGTAGGTTCTTTGCACGAGTAGAACACAAAGTAGTTGTGGGCGTTGATATTTTTCAATATGCTTGCCGTTACTAGTCTTATCTTGATTCGGCGGCATCGTGGGATGAAGCGGCCCGGACCAACCTTACACGTACGCTTACGTGAGACCGGTTCCACCGACAAACATGCACTAGTTGCATAAGGTGGCTGGCGGGTGTCTGTCTCTCCCACTTTAGTCGGATCGGATTCGATGAAAAGGGTCCTTATGAAGGGTAAATAGCAATTGTCATATCACGTTGTGGTTCATGCGTAGGTAAGAAACGTTCTTGCTAGAAACCCATAGCAGCCACATAAAACATGCAAACAACAATTAGAGGATGTCTAACTTGTTTTTGCAGGGTATGCTATGTGATGTGATATGGCCAAAAAGGATGTGATGAATGATATATGTGATGTATGAGATTGATCATGTTCTTGTAATAGGAATCACGACTTGTATGTCGATGAGTATGACAACCGGCAGGAGCCATAGGAGTTGTCTTTATTTATTTGTGACCTGCGTGTCAACTTAAATGTCATGTAATTACTTTACTTTATTGCTAACCGTTAGCCATAGTAGTAGAAGTAATAGTTGGCGAGGCAACTTCATGAAGACACGATGATGGAGATCATGATGATGGAGATCATGGTGTCATGCCGGTAACGATGATGATCATGGAGCCCCGAAGATGGAGATCAAAAGGAGCAAAGTGATGATGGCCATATCATGTCACTATTTGATTGCATGTGATGTTTATCATGTTTATACATCTTATTTGCGTTAGAACGACGGTAGTAAATAAGATGATCCCTTACAACAATTTCAAGAAGTGTTCTCCCCTAACTGTGCACCGTTGCGATAGTTCGTGTTTCGAAGCACCACGTGATGATCGGGTGTTAGATTCTAACGTTCACATACAACGGGTGTAAGACAGATTTACACACGCGAAACACTTATGGTTAACTTGACGAGCCTAGCATGTACAGACATGGCCTCGGAACACGGAGACCGAAAGGTCGAACATGAGTCGTATAGAAGATACGATCAACATGAAGATGTTCACCGATGATGACTAGTCCGTCTCACGTGATGATCGGACACGGCCTAGTTTGACTCGGATCATGTAATCACTTAGATGACTAGAGGGATGTCTATCTGAGTGGGAGTTCATAAGATGAACTTAATTATCCTGAACATAGTCAAAAGGTTTTTGCAAATTATGTCGTAGCTCACGCTATAGTTCTACTGTTTAGATATGTTCCTAGAGAAAAATTAGTTGAAAGTTGATAGTAGCAATTATGCGGACTAGGTCCGTAAACTGAGGATTGTCCTCATTGCTTCATAGAAGGCTTATGTCCTTAATGCACCGCTCAGTGTGCTGAACCTCGAACGTTGTCTGTGGTTGTTGCGAACATCTGACATACACGTTTTGATAACTACGTGATAGTTCAGTTAAACGGTTTAGAGTTGAGGCACCAAAGACGTTTTTGAAACATCGTGAAACATATGAGATGTTTTGAGGGCCGAAATTGGGATTTCAGGCTCGTGCCCATGTCAAGAGGAATAAGACCTCCGATGACTTTCTTAACCTGCAAACTAAGGAGAAAAGCTCAATTGTTGAGCTTGTGCTCAGATTGTCTGAGTACAACAATCATTTGAATCGAGTGGGAGTTGATCTTCCAGATAAGACAGTGATGGTTCTCCAAAGTCATTGCCACCAAGCTGTTAGAGCTTCGTGATGAACTATAACATATCAGGGATAGATATGATGATCCTTGAGGTATTTGCGATGTTTGACACCGCGAAAGTAGAAATCAAGAAGGAGCATCAATTTTTGATGGTTGGTGAAACCACTAGTTTCAAGAAGGGCAAGGGCAAGAAGGGATACTTCATGAAACGGCAAATCAGCTGCTGCTCTAGTGAAGAAACCCAAGGTAAAACCCAAACCCGAGACTAAGTGCTTCTGTAATAAGGGGAACAACCACTAGAGCAGAATTACCCTAGATACTTGGTACATAAGAAGGCTGGCAAGGTCGATAGAAGTATATTGGATATACATTGTGTTAATGTGTACTTTGCTAGTACTCCTAGTAGCACCAGGGTATTAGATACCGGTTCGGTTGCTAAGTGTTAGTAACTCGAAACAAAAGGCTACGGAATAAACGGGGACTAGCTAAAGGTGAGCTGACGATATGTGTTGGAAGTTTTTTTCCAAGCTTGATATGATCAAGCATCGCACGCTCCCTCTACCAAAGAGATTGGTGTTAAACCTAAATAATTGTTATTTGGTGTTTACGTTGAGCATAGACATGATTGGATTACGTCTATTGCAATACGGTTATTCATTTAAGGAGAATAATGGTTACTCTGTTTATTTGAATAATACCTTCAATGGTCTTGCACCTAAAGGAATGGTTTATTGAATCTCAGTGATACACATTTTCATGCCAAAAGATATAAGATAGTAATGATAGTACCACTTACTTGTGGCACTGCCATGTAAGTCATAATGGTATAAAACGCATGAAGAAGCTCCATGTTGATGGATCTTTGGACTCACTCGCTTTTTGAAAAGTTTGAGACGTGCGAACCATGTCTATTGGTGTGTACGCGTGAAGAAACTCCATGCAAATGGACCGTTTTGACTCACTTGATTTTGAATCACTTGGGACATGCAAATCATACCACATGGGCAAGATGACTGAAAAGCCTCGTTTTCAGTAAGATGGAACAAGATAGGAACTTGTTGGAAGTAACACATTTTGATGTGTGCAGTCCAATGAGTGCTGAGGCATGCAGTGAATATCGTTATGTTCTTACTTCACAGATGATTCGAGTAGATGTTGAGTATATTTACTTGATGAATCACGAGTCTGAATTATTGAAAGGTTCAAGTAATTTCAGTGTGAAGTTGAAAGATCATCGTGACAAGAGGATAAAAGATCTATGATATGATCATAGAGATGAATATCTGAATCACGAGTTTGGCATAGAATTAATACATTGTGGAAATTGTTTCACAACTGATACAGCCTGGAACACCATAGTGTGATGGTGTGTCCAAACGTCATAGTTGCACCCTATTGGATATGATGCATACCATGATGTCTCTTATCAAGCTGCCACGATAGTTTGTGGGTTAGGCATTAAAGACAACCACATTCACTTTAAATAGGGCACCACGTAATTCCGATGAGATGACACCGTATGAACTATGGTTTAGAGAAACCTAAGTTGTCATTTCTTAAAAGTTTGGGGCTGCGACGCTTATGTGAAAAAGTTTCAGGCTGATAAGCTCGAACCCAAAGCGGATAAATGCATCTTCATAGGACACCCAAAACAGTTGGGTATACCTCCTAATTCAGATCCGAAAGCAATAGGGATTGTTTCTTGAATCGGGTCCTTTCTCGAGGAAAGGTTTCTCTCGAAAGAATTGAGTGGGAGGATGGTGGAGACTTGATGAGGTTATTGAACCGTCACTTCAACAAGTGTGTAGCAGGGCACAGGAAGTTGTTCCTGTGGCACGTACACCAATTGAAGTGGAAGCTTATGATAGTGATCATGAAGTTTCGGATCAAGTCACTACCGAACCTCGTAGGGTGACAAGGATACGTACTACTTCAGAGTGGTACAGTAATCCTGTCTTGGAAGTCATGTTGCTAGACAACAATGAACCTATGAGCTATGGAGAAGCGATGGTGGGCCCGGATTCCGATAAATGGCTCAAGGCCATAAAACCCGAGAGAGGATCCATGTATGAAAACAAAGTGTAGACTTTGGAAGAACTACTTGATGGTCGTAAGGCTGTTAGGTACATATGGATTTTGAAAGGAAGACAGACAATGATGGTAAGTGTCACCATTGAGAAAGCTCGACTTGTCGTTAGGATGTTTTTCGACAAGTTCAAGGAGTTGACTACGACGAGACTTTCTCACTCGTAGCGATGCTAAGAGTCTGTTGGAATTATATTAGCAATTACTGCATTATTTATGAAATCTTGCAGATAGGATGTCAAAACATTGTTTCCTCGACGATTCTTGAGGAAAGGTTGTATGTGATACAACCGGAAGGTTTTGTCTATCCTGAAATATGCTAATAAGTATGCAAAGCTCCAGCAATCCTTCTGAGGACTGGAGTGAGCATCTCGGAGTTGGAATGTATGCTTGATGATGATCAAAGATTTTGGGTGTATACAAAGTTTATGAGAAACTTGTATTTCCAAAGAAGTGAGTGGGAGCACTATAGAATTTCTGATGAGTATATGTTGTTGACATATTAATGATCAGAAATGACGTAGAATTTCTGGAAAGCATATAGGGTTATTTGGAAAGTGTTTTCAATGGAAAACCTGGATTAAGCTACTTGAACATTGAGCATCAAGATCTATAAGGATAGATCAAAACGCTTAATAGTACTTTCAAATGAGCACATGCCTTGACGTGATCTTGAAGGTGTTCAAGATGGATCAGTCAAAGAAGGAGTTCTTGCCTGAGTTGTAAGGTATGAAGTTAAGACTTAAAGCTCGACCATGGCAGAATAGAGAGAAAGGAACGAAGGTCGTCCCCTATGCTTAAGACATAGGCTCTACAGTATGCTATGCTGTGTACCGCACCTGAAGTGTGCTTTACCATGAGTCAGTCAAGGGGTACAAGAGTGATCCAAGAATGGATCACAGGACAGCGGTCAAAGTTATCCTTAGTAACTAGTAGGAATTTTCTCAATTATGGAGGTGGTAAAAGAGTTCGTCGTAAAGGGTTACGTCGATGCAAGCTTAACACCTATCCGGATAGCTCTGAGTAGAGATACCGGATACGTATAATGGAGCAACAATTTAGAATAGCTCCAAGTAGAACAGTTATTTGGAATAGCTCCAAATAGAACGTGGTAGCTGCATCTAGGAGATGACATAGAGATTTGTAAAGCACACACGGATCTGAAAGGTTCAGACCCGTTGACTATAACCTCTCTCACAAGCATAACATGATCAAACCCAGAACTCATCAAGTGTTAATCACATGGTAAATGTGAACTAGATTATTGACTCTAGTAAACTCTTTGGGTGTTAGTCACATGGGGATGTGACCTTGAGTGTTAATCACATATCGATGTGAACTAGATTATTGACTCTAGTGCAAGTGGGAGACTGTTGGAAATATGCCCTAGAGGCAATAATAAATTGATTATTATTATATTTCCTTGTTCATGATAATCGTTTATTATCCATGCTAGAATTGCATTGATAGGAAACTCAGATACATGTGTGGATACATAGACAACACCATGTCCCTAGTAAGCCTCTAGTTGACTAGCTCGTTAATCAATAGATGGTTACGGTTTCCTGACCATGGACATTGGATGTCGTTGATAACGGGATCACATCATTAGGAGAATGATGTGATGGACAAGACCCAATCCTAAGCCTAGCACAAGATCATGTAGTTCGTATGCTAAAGCTTTTCTAATGTCAAGTATCATTTCCTTAGACCATGAGATTGTGCAACTCCCGGATACCGTAGGAGTGCTTTGGGTGTGCCAAACGTCACAACGTAACTGGGTGGCTATAAAGGTACACTACGGGTATCTCTGAAAGTGTCTGTTGGGTTGGCACGAATCGAGATTGAGATTTTGTCACTCCGTGTAAACGGAGAGGTATCTCTGGGCCCACTCGGTAGGACATCATCATAATGTGCACAATGTGACCAAGGGGTTGATCACGGGATGATGTGTTACGGAACGAGTAAAGAGACTTGCCGGTAACGAGATTGAACAAGGTATCGGTATACCGACGATCGAATCTCGGGCAAGTACCATACCGCTAGACAAAGGGAATTGTATACGGGATTGATTGAGTCCTTGACATCGTGGTTCATCCGATGAGATCATCATGGAACATGTGGGAGCCAACATGGGTATCCAGATCCCGCTGTTGGTTATTGACCGGAGAACATCTCGGTCATGACTACATGTCTCCCGAACCCGTAGGGTCTACACACTTAAGGTTCGATGATGCTAGGGTTATAAAGGAAGTTTGTATGTGGTTACCGAATGTTGTTCGGAGTCCCGGATGAGATCCCGGACGTCACGAGGAGTTCCGGAATGGTCCGGAGGTAAAGATTTATATATAGGAAGTCCTGTTTCGGCCATCGGGACAAGTTTCGGGGTCATCGGTATTGTACCGGGACCACCGGAAGGGTCCCGGGGGCCCACCGGGTGGGGCCACCTGCCCCAGGGGGCCACATGGGCTGTAGGGGGTGCGCCTTGGCCTACATGGGCCAAGGGCACCAGCCCCTAGAGGCCCATGCGCCAAGATATAGGAAAAAGGGGAGAGTCCTAAAGGGGGAAGGCACCTCCGAGGTGCCTTGGGGAGGATGGACTCCTCCCCCCCTCTTAGACGCACCCCTTCCTTGGAGGAAGGGGCAAGGCTGCGCCTCCCCCCTCTCCCCTGCCCCTATATATAGTGGAGGGGAGGGAGGGCATCCATACCTGAGCCCTTGGCGCCTCCCTCCCTCCCGTGACACCTCCTCCTCTCCCGTAGGTGCTTGGCGAAGCCCTGCAGGATTGCCACGCTCCTCCATCACCACCACGCCGTTGTGCTGCTGCTGGATGGAGTCTTCCTCAACCTCTCCCTCTCTCCTTGCTGGATCAAGGCGTGGGAGACATCGTCGAGCTGTACGTGTGTTGAACGCGGAGGTGCCGTCCGTTCGGCACTAGGATCATCGGTGATCTGAATCACGACGAGTACGACTCCATCAACCCCGTTCACTTGAACGCTTCCGCTTAACGATCTACAAGGGTATGTAGATGCACTCTCCTTCCCCTCGTTGCTAGTCTCTCCATAGATAGATCTTGGTGACACGTAGGAAAAATTTGAATTTCTCCTACGTTCCCCAACATCAAATTCATTTCATTGTTGATTCAACTTTTATATTCTTCTCTATTCCGGTGCCTCAATAATTCTTGGTGGTGTTTCTCGTTGTCATTCTCATCTTTTGGAGACCGAAGAAGAGTTTCTCTTTAATCTTGCTCCATTCTCTTCAAGATTCATGGTGCTAGCTTGTTGCCATCCTCTCATAATTATTTTCGATTGTGAGAATATTTTTTTCACCCATCAGGATATATTCAAGGGTATTTTCAGTTCGATTATCCGGAGCCCATCATTTCAGAAGACTTGTTTATTCTCAGCTTTCAGCTCTCGTCCTCCTAATCTTACCGGTGCATCGTTCAAGAGTTCTCTAATCAGCTCGTCATCTCTTCGTTCTCATATATCTAAATTCTCTCAAGCATCTTCATTCATTTGCTAATTCTTCCCGGTGTTTTCTTTATCTTCTCTTCGTTCATTTTTAAGTCTTACGGTGTTTCATTCAAGATTCCTCTTCTTACGTTATCATACTCCCGTTCTTTCAAATTCTACCGGTGGTTCGTTGAAGACCTTCTCAAGTTGACGCCATATCTATCCTAATCCTTTCTTCGAGAATAAGTAGTATGCGAAATCCATTGTTGGTCATCAATTTAATTGGTGAAGGATACGCATAACATAATTCTTACTCTTGTTTCACACAAGTGATTAATTCCTTATTCCAGAGGCTCATCAAATTCTTGTTTCCATTTGTTCATCTTTCTTTTCCGGAGTTCCAAGTTTTCTCTTTATCTCGTTGCTAAGCTTCATTTAAATCATTGCAAGGCTTCAACCTTATTCTTTTCATCCTCCATTTCGATTGATCATTTCTTTTATTTTCGGAGTTCTCATGAAAGTTGTACATGATGGTTCATCAAGGATTTAATTCCTTCTCCAACTTTTTCATCGAGATTCTTTTCTAAGAAGCTCAAGCTTTCTTCATATTGTAATCAGAGTGCAATTCTTTCTTCCGTATCATTGGAGGTGGTATTATGTCATTTTTGATAATTTGAGTTCACTTTTCATGATTCACATGTTGTCAAGAATGAGATATTTTAAATCCATCAATCTCGTCATTGGAATTATCTTGGGTTATATTTCACCAAAGCCTTCCCTAAGGATTGTTGCTATTTATGGTGCTTATAAATGATCCAAGTTCTTCATTTATCCTCCGGATGAAATAAGTTTCTCGTCTCCTTGTTCTTACCAATAAAATTCTTTTCCCCGCCAGTGGTAGGTTTTCATCTCTTAATTTGAGATGTACTCCACAAGACCATATCAAGCTTATCCTTCCGTTGTTGGTTTTTCCAACAACTCCGCTCGACCCGTTTCCTAAGGGTGCCTTCTCAACCTCTTTTGTGGCTTAAGATGGCATTTTCTTCTCCATTCTTTTCCAATTATCTATATTCTATTCTTTCATTCCGAAGGATTTGTGATGTTGCTCTCTTCAAACCATCATCTTGTTTCATCAAAGATAATGTTCTTTTCATGCCTATCCTTTTAACCGGAGTGTTGTGCCCTTTTGTTCAAGTTCTTTTCATCTTATCAAGTCTTGCATTTTTTTCCAACCAGAGCGCTATACGAATTTGTTCTTCTTTGCTCCTCCTTTCTATCGGTGTGTTTTCAATTTTGTTCATCCCCATTGTATTCTTTTCTTGTATTTGCTTAACCTCTTCAAGGTTCCTGGTTTCACTAATTTGCCAAGGAAGCAACTTGGTTTTACCTCTTCTCTTTCTTTTCTGTTGTCCCTCCGGTGCCATTCTAGATCTCAGGACGAGATCCTTTCGTAGTGGTGGAGTGTTGTAACGCCCCGAGACCGATGTGCTAGGTGTCCTCTAGTTATTCGTTGTTGTTGCCTTGTCATTGCTTGCGTGTCATGCATTGCATATCATGTCATCATGTGCATTTCATTTGCATACGTGTTCGTCTCATGCATCCGAGCATTTTTCCCGTTGTCCGTTTTGCAATCCGGCGCTCCGTTCTCCTCCGGTGGTCATTTCTACATTTCTTTCGTGTGTGGGGATTAAACATTCCTGGATTGGACCGAGACTTGCCATGCGGCCTTGGTTTACTACCGGTAGACCGCCTGTCAAGTTTCGTACCATTTGGACTTCGTTTAATACTCCAACGGTTAACCAAGGGACCGAAAAGGCCTCGCGTGTGTTGCAGCACAACACCCCTCCATTTTGGCCCAAAACCCACCTAAACCTCCTCCATCTTCTCGGTCGTTCGATCACGATCGCGTGGCCGAAAACCGCACCTCATTTGGACTCTCCTACCTCCCTCTACCTCTATAAATAGACCCTTCTTTTTCGTTTTCGAATCTTTCCCCGAAACCCTAGCTTCTTCCTCCTCCCGCCGACAGACACGCCCACCCTCTCGTCGGACATGTCCGCGCACCGCGCCGGACCAATCCCCGCCTGCCACGTCAGCGCGCCGCTCCTTCTCTCTCCTCCCCGCCGCCGGGCCCGTGGGAGCCCAGATCGAGCCCGCCCCGGGCCAGATCGGGCCGCCGCCGCCCAAGCGCTTCGCGCACCTGCCCCGCCTCCCGGATGTCCACCCGCGCTGCCTCGCTCGACTGTCGCGCCGCCCCGCGCCGGCAAGCGCCGCCCCGCCTCGCCGATGCTCCGGGTGCCCTCTACGACGCCGACCACCGCCACCTCGCCGTCCCTCGCCACCTCTTTCCTCCCCGGCCGGCGAGCCCTCTCCTCCGGCGAGCTCAAGCGCCGGCGACCACTACTCCGGTGCAGGCCCGGCCCTGCCTCGATCTGCGTGCACCCGGGTCAAACCCTAGATCTGTCTCGGAGTGGTAATTTCTACTAAGTCCCCGAAATTCCCAGATTCATATACCCTTGTTCATCGTGCCGCTCCATTTAGATATTCCCAAATTCCCAAATTCCCAGTCTAGGAGTTAATTGTCAGATCTGCTGCTCCATTTAGATATTTGTCATTTTTGCCATGATTATTGTGTGCATGATATGCCCTTGAGCTCTACATATGTTTTGTTAAGGGTTTTGCCATCTATCCAGAGGTGCAACCCATGTATTTTTGTGATGTGTGTGGTGGCTAGCACAAGCTTGCAAAGTGAGGCACTTGGTAATGCTGATTTCAGGGACTTAGCATTTCCACTAAGTCCTTTCATTTGTTCATTTCATGATGCCATATGTTCATGTTGTTTCCTATTGATCCGTGCCTCTTTTGAGGATGATCAATAAGTATGTTTTGTTAATCTTGTAGTGCTCTTTCCATCCATGCCTTTGTTTGCAATTATGGAGCAACCTAGCTTGAGTCATTCGAGCTCTACTTTTGTCATTTCGTGAATCTGGGCAGATTGTCTACTTGTTAGCGATTTTGCCGAGGATGTTGTAGTTGATCCGTGCATGCTATGCTATTGTTCTTGCCATGTCTAGCTTGCATTTTGTGTATTCTTCATGGGTGTATGCTTAGATTGTCATGCCTTGCTCTGTAGTGAGTGCATCGAGCTCGTAAACATGCCTACTTGATATCTGTTTCAGCATGCTCCAGTTTTCACTAAGTCTGAGAACTGATTATGTTTTTGCCATGTTCACATGCTTGCAATTGTATTTTCTGATCCCTTTTGGCTCAAGGTCACTAAGGGACATTTGTTAAGCTCTTTGAGTAGCTCCATGCCATGCTTTACTTTGCCATGTTCAGGTCCTGTAGAATATAGTTTTCATGCTCTGAAGTGTGCTACCTGATCTGAAATTCCAGACAAGTGTTAATTTCGCTAAGTCTGAAATCTGTTTACCATATGCATTTTTGCCATGCTTGTTTGAACCTGTTAATGTATGAATTGGCCGTAGCACAGTGCTAGACTTTTGTTAAGCATCAGGCATGGATCCCTGCCATGTATTTTGTTGCCATGTTTGAGTGCTGTAGCATGTTCATCTTGTTGCATTTAGTTGGCTACTTGTTGTAAATCACAGACCGGTGTCATATTTGAATTGCTTGCCATTTCCAAACCGTAACTCCGATTCCGGTGATCTTTATATCGTTTTCAAGAGATTTCATCTCACATTTCCAGTGGCACACTTGGATTTCCAAGTTGAGGCCAGGTTCATTCATTCCCTTGCAAATCATGCATATGCATCGCATACCGCATCCCGCATATCATACCATCTTCATGTGTTGGTTGTTTACTATGTTGTGTGCTTCTTTTCCGGTGTTTGCTTCTTCGGGTTGGTTCCGATAACGTCGCATTGTGAGGACCCGTTCATCTACGTTCCGTTTGTCTTCTTCATGGACTCGTTCTTCTTCCTTGCGGGATTTCAGGCAAGATGACCATACCCTCGAAATCACTTCTATCTTTGCTTGCTAGTTGCTCGCTCTTTTGCTCTGCCTATGCTGCGATACCTACCACTTGCTTATCATGCCTCCCGTATTGTTAAACCAAGCCTCTAACCCACCTTGTCCTAGCAAACCGTTGATTGGCTATGTTACCGCTTTGTTCAGCCCCTCTTATAGCGTTGTTAGTTGGAGGTGAAGATTGAAGTTTGTTCCTCGTTGGAACATGGAGATGTTGTTCCTTGTTGGAACATGTTTACTTGTTGGGATATCACAATATATCTTATTTAATTAATGCATCTATATACTTGGTAAAGGGTGGAAGGCTCGGCCTTATGCCTGGTGTTTTGTTCCACTCTTGCCGCCCTAGTTTCCGTCATATCGGTGTTATGTTCCCGGATTTTGCGTTCCTCACGTGGTTGGGTTATAATGGGAACCCCTTGACAGTTTGCTTTGAATAAAACTCCTCCAGCAAGGCCCAACCTTGGTTTTACCATTCGCCACCTAGCCTTTTTCCCTCGGGACTCGCGCATCCCGAGGGTCATCTTATTTTAACCCCCCCGGGCCAGTGCTTGTCTAAGTGTTGGTCCGAACTGAGTAGACTGCGGGGCCACCTCGGGGAAACTTGAGGGCTGGTTTTACTCGTAGGATGTCTCATCCGGTGTTGCCCTGAGAACGAGATATGTGCAGCTCCCATCAGGATGTCGGCACATCGGGTGGCTTTGCTGGACTTGTTTTACCATCGTCGAGGATGTCTTGAAGAACCGAGATACCGAGTCTGATCGGAATGTCTCGGGAGGAGGTCTATTCCTTCGTTGACCGTGAGAGCTTGTCATGGGCTAAGTTGGGACACCCCTGCAGGGATTTGAACTTTCGAAAGCCGTGCCCGCGGTTATGGGCAGATGGGAATTTGTTAATGTACGGTTGTAGAAAACCTGAAGTTGACCTTAATTAAAATACATCAACCGCGTGTGTAACCGTGATGGTCTCTTTTCGGCGGAGTCCGAGAAGTGAACACGGTGTTGGAGTAATGCTTGACGTAGGTTGTTCTAGGATCACTTCTTGATCATACTTTATCGACCGTGCTTTGCCTTCTCTTCCCGCTCTCACTTGCGTATGTTAGCCACCATATATGCTAGTCGCTTGCTGCAGCTCCATCTCATACCTTTTACCTTACCCATAAGCTTAAATAGTCTTGATCGCGAGGGTGCGAGATTGCTGAGTCCCCGTGGCTCACAGATACTTCCAAAACCAGCTTGCAGGTGCCGATGAGTCTGTGCAGGTGACGCAACCAAGCTCAGGAGGAGCTCGATGAAGATCTTGTCCTTTGTGTTGTTCCGTTCTAGTTGATCAGTAGTGGAGCCTAGTTGGGGTCGATCGGGGACCTTTGTCGCATTTGGGGTTCTTCTTTTATTTTGTTTCCATAGTCGGACCTTGATTGTATTTGGTTGATGTAATGCTTTATTCATGTATTTGTGTGAAGTGGCGATTGTAAGCCAACTATGTATCTCTTTCCCTTATGTATTACATGTGTTGTGTGAAGATTACCTCACTTGCGACATTGCTTTCAATGCGGATATGCCTCTAAGTCGTGCTTCGACACATAGGAGATATAGCCGCATCGAGGGCGTGACAAGTTGGTAATCAGAGCCTTCCCCGACCTTAGGAGCCCCCATTGCTTGATCGTTTTTAGCAGCCGTTGTTGAGTCTAGAAAAATGTTTTGAGTCATTTAGGAATTTTATATCGGAGAGTTTAGGAATTCTTTTTACTTCCCAGTCTCCTCATCGCTCTGGTAAGGCATCCTGACGTAGAGTTTTGACTCTTCTCTTCTCAAATTTCACTAAATTTTTTTTAGGATCACGCGGGTATCTTGGAATCGTTCCGATGGTTTTGTGACGAGAACATTGTCTTGGTGCTTCCTGTCAGGGGTTTTGTGGAAGTTTCCTGGGGAGTTGAGCTCCGAGGTGTTGTTGTTATAATTTTATCATTGCAGTTCTGGAATACCTGAGTTTAGTACGCCGACATCGAAAATCTCTTTTATGCAGTTCGTTGGTGAGATAACCTCGACACCACCCAGTACTGGGGCGGGAGTTCGGGAGTATTGCCATAACTAGTATAACGGATGCTTTTCGAAGGTTGAGGTAGATGATTTCCAAAGGTTTCTTGGTTATGTGTTGAAGGATGGATACAGTTGGATGTAGGATTTGCTAGATTTGGGTGAGATATTATGCTTCCCCTGTATCCCCAACACCTGATTGCATAACCGGAAAATTTCAGGAGTTTATAAGTGGGAATTCAAGTAGCTCTTAGGATATCTTTCCGACAGATGTATGATACGAAATTGGGGTTCGACGTCTAGTGGTCCGCCTATTCACGGTCGGTTTTACAGTGGTCTTGTTGTGTCTTAAAGAGTCCTTGGCTATGCCGACTCGGGGATGCTTCGTATGTCATGTGCACTGCCTTGTACATGATGGTGCTGTACGATCGAGCCCGTGTAGGCCCCACCACAAGAACTTCGGACGAAATCTCTATCATATGTTTGTTCTGGCTTATTCCGCAAGCCAATCTTTTGTTTTGTTTTGAGTTGTGGTATTCGAGTTGCTTCGAAGTCAAATGTTGATTCCATACCTTTCCCAAATGGTGTTCTCATATTCCGATGTGAATACTAATCCTTCTTGATCATCGAGATTGTCATGTCAATCCTCTTCTCAACCGGTGTGCTTCTCTTCAAGTGGTCCGATCATTTCAATATCAGCAAGATCAAGTATCAGTTCATCTCAACGGTGTTTGTTTCATCCGTCTCCAAATTGACTTTGTTTTTCTTGCCCACCCAACCTTTTTCTTCAATGATTCAGAATTCTTAATCAAGTATCCATCTTATTGGTTATGAAGTCTCTCCATTCCTTTCCGTCAATGTTCTTACCCGGTGTTTTCCATGAAGATGTTCTACTAGCTCATCTTTCATCATTTTTTTTTCTCCGGTAGATTTGATTCAAGCTTTTGGTATCGACCATAGTATTTTCTTTTTCCCAATGCTTTTCTTATGCCGGTGCACCTCATAATCATTCCCCACTTGCTATTCATTTGTTTCGGCGTGCTCAAGATATCCCAGAAATTCATGTTTCCACTCTTTATCCGTTCAAGCTATTTTGAGGATGTTCTCTCATTCAAGCCTTTTAATTCAAACGGTGCAACCTCTCTTTTAAATTATTTCAACGGTGTTTCTTTTGAGTGGGCCCTAACCCACAGGTCTTTTCCAGGATCTTTCCTGACTCTCCTTATTTTCCCGGAGCTATCCTCAAATTTTCTTTTCGAAGTTTGACGTAAGAATGAATTGTCATCAGTCAAATGTCTTTCTCCAAGATCTTTCAAATTCATTTCATTGTTGATTCAACTTTTATATTCTTCTCTATTCCGGTGCCTCAATAATTCTTGGTGGTGTTTCTCGTTGTCATTCTCATCTTTTGGAGACCGAAGAAGAGTTTCTCTTTAATCTTGCTCCATTCTCTTCAAGATTCATGGTGCTAGCTTGTTGCCATCCTCTCATAATTATTTTCGATTCTGAGAATCTTTTTTTTCACCCATCAGGATATATTCAAGGGTATTTTCAGTTCGATTATCCGGATCCCATCATTTCAGAAGACTTGTTTATTCTCAGCTTTCAGCTCCCGTCCTCCTAATCTAACCGGTGCATCGTTCAAGTGTTCTCTAATCAGCTCGTCATCTCTTCGTTCTCATATATCTAAATTCTCTCAAGCATCTTCATTCATTTGCTAATTCTTCCCGGTGTTTCCTTTATCTTCTCTTCGTTCATTTTTAAGTCTTACGGTGTTTCATTCAAGATTCCTCTTCTTACGTTATCATACTCCCATTCTTTCAAATTCTACCGGTGGTTCATTGAAGACCTTCTCAAGTTGACGCCATATCTATCCTAATCCTTTCTTCGAGAATAAGTAGTATGCCAAATCCATTGTTGGTCATCAATTTAATTGGTGAAGGATACGCATAACATAATTCTTACTCTTGTTTCACACAAGTGATTAATTCCTTATTCCGGAGGCTCATCAAATTCTTGTTTCCATTTGTTCATCTTTCTTTTCCGGAGTGCCAAGTTTTCTATTTATCTCGTTGCTAAGCTTCATTTAAATCATTGCAAGGCTTCAACCTTATTCTTTTCATCCTCCATTTCAATTGATCATTTCTTTTATTTCCGGAGTTCTCATGAAAGTTCTACATGATGGTTCATCAAGGATTTAATTCCTTCTCCAACTTTTTCATTGAGATTCTTTTCTAAGAAGCTCAAGCTTTCTTCATATTGTAATCCGGAGTGCAATTCTTTCTTCCGTATCATTAGAGGTGGTATTATGTCATTTTTGATAATTTGAGTTCATTTTTCATGATTCACATGTTGTCAAGAATGAGATATTTTAAATCCATCAATCTCGTCATTGGAATTATCTTGGGTTATATTTCACCAAAGCCTTCCCTAAGGATTGTTGCTATTTATGGTGCTTATAAATGATCCAAGTTCTTCATTTATCCTCCGGATGAAATAAGTTTCTCGTCTCCTTGTTCTTACCACTCAAATTCATTTTCCCGTCAGTGGCAGGTTTTCATCTCTTAATTTGAGATGTACTCCACAAGACCATATCAAGCTTATCCTTTCGTTGTTGGTTTTTCCAACAACTCCGCTCGACCCGTTTCCTAAGGGTGCCTTATCAACCTCTTTTGTGGCTTAAGATGGCATTTTCTTCTCCATTCTTTTCCAATTATCTATATTCTATTCTTTCGTTCTGGAGGATTTAGGATGTTGCTCTCTTCAAACCATCATCTCGTTTCATCAAAGATAATGTTCTTTTCATGCCTATCCTTTTAACCGGAGTGTTGTGCCCTTTTGTTCAAGTTCTTTTCATCTTATCAAGTCTTGCATTTTTTTTCCAACCGGAGCGCTATACGAATTTGTCCTTCTTTGCTCCTCCTTTCTATCGGTGTGTTTTCAATTTTGTTCATCCCCATTGTATTCTTTTCTCGTATTTGCTTAACCTCTTCAAGGTTCGTGGTTTCACTCGTTTGCCAAGGAAGCAACTTGGTTTTACCTCTTCTCTTTCTTTTCCGTTGTCCCTCCGGTGCCATTCTTGATCTCGGGACGAGATCCTTTCGTAGTGGTGTAGTGTTGTAACGCCCCGAGACCGATGTGCCAGGTGTCCTCTAGTTATTCGTTGTTGTTGCCTTGTCATTTCTTGCATGTCATGCATTGCATATCATGTCATCATGTGCATTTCATTTGCATACGTGTTCGTCTCATGCATCCGAGCATTTTTCCCGTTGTCCGTTTTGCAATTCGGCGCTCCGTTCTCCTCCGGTGGTCATTTCTACATTTCTTTCGTGTGTGGGGATTAAACATTTCCGGATTGGACCGAGACTTGCCATGCGGCCTTGGTTTACTACCGGTAGACCGCCTGTCAAGTTTCGTACCATTTGGTCTTCGTTTGATACTCCAACGGTTAACCGAGGGACCGAAAAGGCCTCGTGTGTGTTTCAGCCCAACACCCCTCCATTTTGGACCAAAACCCACCTAAGCCTCCTCCATCTTCTCGGTCGTTCGATCACGATCGCGTGACTGAAAACCGCACCTCATTTGGACTCTCCTAGCTCCCTCTACCTCTATAAATAGACCCTTCCTTTTCGTTTTCGGATCTTTCCCCGAAACCCTAGCTTCTTCCTCCTCCCGCCGATGGACACATCCACCCTCTCATCGGACATGTCCGCGCGCTGCGCCGGACCAATCCCCGCCTGCCACGTCAGCGCGCCGCTCCTTCTCTCTCCTCCCCGCCGCCGGGCCCGAGGGAGCCTAGATCGGGCCCGCCCCAGGCCAGATCGGGCCGCCGCCACCCAAGCGCTTCGCGCACCTGCCCTGCCGCCCGGATCTCCACCCGCGCTGCCTCGCTCGACTGTCGCGCCGCCCCACGCCGGCGACCGCCGCCCCGCCGCTCCGGCGACCGCCCCGCCTCGCTGATGCTCCGGGCGCCCTCTAGGGCGCCGACCACCGCCACCTCGCCGTCCCTCGCCACCTCTTTCCTCCCCGGCCGGCGAGCCCTCTCCTCCGGCGAGCTCTAGCGCCGGCGACCACTACTCCGGCGCAGGCCCGGCCCTGCGTCGATCTGTGTGCACCCGGGTCAAACCCTAGATCTGTCTCGGAGTGGTAATTTCTACTAAGTCCCCGAAATTCTTAGATTCATATGCCCTTGTTCATCGTGCCGCAACTCTGCATCCGTAGCTCCAATTTGTGCATATAGCATATCAAAATGTTCATCTCAGAGAGTACATCATTTCATTCCATTGCATCATTTTCATTTGAGCTCATATTGATGCCCGAAATGCTGTTAGAAGAGTGCTACTTGAGTTAATTGTCAGATCTGCTGCTCCATTTAGATATTTGTCATTTTTGCCATGATTATTGTGTGCATGATATGCCCTTGAGCTCTACATATGTTTTGTTAAGGGTTTTGCCATCTATCCAGAGGTGCAACCCATGTATTTTTGTGATGTGTGTGGTGGCTAGCACAAGCTTGCAAAGTGAGGCACTTGGTAATGCTGATTTCAGGGACTTAGCATTTCCACTAAGTCCTTTCATCTGTTCATTTCATGATGCCATATGTTCATGTTGTTTCCTATTGATCCGTGCCTCTTTTGAGGATGATCAATAAGTATGCTTTGTTAATTTTGTAGTGCTCTTTCCATCCATGCCTTTTTTGCAATTATGGAGCAACCTAGCTTGAGTCAATCGAGCTCTACTTTTGTCATTTCGTGAATCTGGGCAGATTGTCTACTTGTTAGTGATTTTGCCGAGGATGTTGTAGTTGATCCGTGCATGCTATGCTATTGTTCTTGCCATGTCTAGCTTGCATTTTGTGTATTCTTCATGGGTGTATGCTTAGATTGTCATGCCTTGCTCTGTAGTGAGTGCATCGAGCTCGTAAACATGCCTACTTGATATCTGTTTCAGCATGCTCCAGTTTTCACTAAGTCTGAGAACTGATTATGTTTTTGCCATGTTCACATGCTTGCAATTGTATTTTCTGATCCCTTTTGGCTCAAGGTCACTAAGGTACATTTGTTAAGCTCTTTGAGTAGCTCCATGCCATGCTTTACTTTGCCATGTTCAGGTCCTGTAGAATATAGTTTTCATGCTCTGAAGTGTGCTACCTGATCTGAAATTCCAGACAAGTGTTAATTTCGCTAAGTCTGAAATCTGTTTACCATATGCATTTTTGCCATGCTTGTTTGAACCTGTTAATGTATGAATTGGCCGTAGCTCAGTGCTAGACTTTTGTTAAGCATCAGGAATGGATCCCTGCCATGTATTTTGTTGCCATGTTTGAGTGCTGTAGCATGTTCATCTTGTTGCATTTAGTTGCCTACTTGCTGTAAATCGCAGACCGGTGTCATATTTGAATTGCTTGCCATTTCCAAACCGTAACTCCGATTTCGGTGATCTTTATATCGTTTTCAAGAGATTTCATCTCACCTTTCTAGTGGCACACTTGGATTTCCAAGTTGAGGCCAAGTTCATTCATTCCCTTGCAAATCATGCATATGCATCGCATACCGCATCCCGCATATCATACCATGTTCATGTGTTGGTTGTTTACTATGTTGTGTGCTTCTTTTCCGGTGTTTGCTTCTTCGGGTTGGTTCCGATAACGTCGCGTTTTGAGGACCCGTTAATCTATGTTCCGTTTGCCTTCTTCATGGACTCGTTCTTCTTCCTTGTGGGATTACAGGCAAGATGACCATACCCTCGAAATCACTTCTATCTTTGCTTGCTAGTTGGTCGCTCTTTTGCTATGCCTATGCTGCGATACCTACCACTTGCTTATCATGCCTCCCATATTGTTAAACCAAGCCTCTAACCCACCTTGTCCTAGCAAACCGTTGATTGGCTATGTTACCGCTTTGCTCAGCCCCTCTTATAGCGTTGTTAGTTGCAGGTGAAGATTGAAGTTTGTTCCTCGTTGGAACATGGAGATGTTGTTCCTTGTTGGAACATTATTACTTGTTGGGATATCACAATATATCTTATTTAATTAATGCATCGATATACTTGGTAAAGGGTGGAAGGCTCGGCCTTATGCCTGGTGTTTTGTTCCACTCTTGCCGCCCTAGTTTCCGTCATATCGGTGTTATGTTCCCGGATTTTGCGTTCCTCACGCGGTTGGGTTATAATGGGAACCCCTTGACAGTTTGCTTTGAATAAAACTCCTCCAGCAAGGCCCGACCTTGGTTTTACCATTCGCCACCTAGCCTTTTTCCCTTGGGAGTCGCTCATCCCGAGGGTCATCCTATTTTAGCCCCCCGCGCCAGTGCTTGTCTAAGTGTTGGTCCGAACTGAGTAGACCGCGGGGCCACCTCGGCGAAACTTGAGGGCTGGTTTTACTCGTAGGATGTCTCATCCGGTGTTGCCCTGAGAACGAGATATGTGCAGCTCCCATCAGGATGTCAACACATCGGGCGGCTTTGCTGGACTTGTTTTACCATTGTCGAGGATGTCTTGAAGAACCGGGATACCGAGTCTGATCGGAATGTCTCGGGAGGAGGTCTATTCCTTCGTTGACCGTGAGAGCTTGTCATGGGCTAAGTTGGGACACCCCTGCAGGGATTTGAACTTTCGAAAGCCGTGCCCGCGGTTATGGGCAGATGGGAATTTGTTAACGTCCGGTTGTAGAAAACCCGAAGTTGACCTTAATTAAAATACATCAACCGCGTGTGTAACCGTGATGGTCTCTTTCCGACGCAGTCCGGGAAGTGAACACGGTGTTGGAGTAATGCTTGACGTAGGTTGTTCTAGGATCACTTCTTGATCATACTTTTATCGACCGTGCTTTGCCTTCTCTTCCCGCTCTCATTTGCGTATGTTAGCCACCATATATGCTAGTCGCTTGCTGCAGCTCCATCTCATACCTTTTACCTTACCCATATGCTTAAATAGTCTTGATCGCGAGGGTGCGAGATTGCTGAGTCCCCGTGGCTCACAGATACTTCCAAAACCAGCTTGCAGGTGCCGATGAGTCCGTGCAGGTGATGCAACCAAGCTCAGGAGGAGCTCGATGAAGATCTTGTCCTTTGTGTTGTTCCGTTCTAGTTGATCAGTAGTGGAGCCCAGTTGGGGTTGATCGGGGACCTTTGTCGCATTTGGGGTTCTTCTTTTATTTTGGTTCCGTAGTCGGACCTTGATTATATTTGGTTGATGTAATGCTTTATTCATGTATTTGTGTGAAGTGGCGATTGTAAGCCAACTATGTATCTCTTTCCCTTATGTATTACATGTGTTGTGTGAAGATTACCTCACTTGCGACATTGCTTTCAATGCGGATATGCCTCTAGGTCGTGCTTCGACACGTAGGAGATATAGCCGCATCAAGGGCGTGACAAGTTGGTAATCAGAGCCTTCCCCGACCTTAGGAGCCCCCATTGCTTGATCGTTTTTAGTAGCCGCTGTTGAGTCTAGAAAAATGTTTTGAGTCTTTTAGGAATTTTATATCGGAGAGTTTAGGAATTCTTTTTACTTCCCAGTCTCCTCATCGCTCTGGTAAGGCATCCTGACGTAGAGTTTTGACTCTTCTCTTCTCAAATTTCACTAAATTTTTTTAGGATCACGCGGGTATCTTGGAATCGTTCCGATGGTTTTGTGATGAGAACATTGTCTTGGTGCCTCCTGTCAGCGGTTTTGTGGAAGTGTCCCGGGGAGTTGAGCTCCGAGGTGTTGTCGTCATAATTTTATCGTTGCAGTTCTGGAATACCTGAGTTTAGTACGCCGACATCGAAAATCTCTTTTATGCAGTTCGTTGGTGAGATAACCTCGACACCACCCAATACTGGGGCGGGAGTTCAGGAGTATTGCCATAACTTGTATAGCGGATGCTTTTCGAAGGTTGAGGTAGATGATTTCCGAAGGTTTCTTGGTTATGTGTTAAAGGATGGATACAGCTGGATGTAGGATTTGCTAGATTTGGGTGAGATATTATGCTTCCCCTGTATCCCCAACACCTGATTGCATAACCGGAAAATTTCGGGAGTTTATAAGTAGGAATTCAAGTAGCTCTTAGGATATCTTTTCGACAGATGTATGATACGAAATTGGGGTTCGACGTCTAGTGGTCCGCCTATTCACGGTTGGTTTTACAGTGGTCTCGTTGTGTCTTAAAGAGTCCTTGGCTATGCCGACTCGGGGATGCTTCGTATGTCATGTGCACTGCCTTGTACATGATGGTTACATGATGGTGCTGTACGATCGAGCCCGTGTAGGCCCCACCACAAAAACTTCGGACGAAATCTCTATCATATGTTTGTTCTGGCTTATTCCGCAAGCCAATCCTTTGTTTTGTTTTGAGTTGTGGTATTCGAGTTGCTTCGAAGTCAAATGTTGATTCCATACCTTTCCCAAACGGTGTTCTCATATTCCGATGTGAATACTAATCCTTCTCGATCATCGAGATTGTCATGTCAATCCTCTTCTCAACCGGTGTGCTTCTCTTCAAGTGGATCCGATCATTTCAATATCAGCAAGATCAAGTATCAGTTCTACTCAACGGTGTTTGTTTCATCCGTCTCCAAATTGCCTTTATTTTTCCCGCCCACCCACCCTTTTTCTTCAACGATTCAGAATTCTTAATCAAGTATCCATCTTATTGGTTATGAAGTCTCTCCATTCCTTTCCGTCAATGTTCTTACCCGGTGTTTTCCATGAAGATGTTCTACTAGCTCATCTTTCATCATTTTTTTTTCTCCGGTAGATTTAATTCAAGCTTTTGGTATCGACCATAGTATTTTCTTTTTCCCAATGCTTTTCTTATGCCGGTGCACCTCATAATCATTCCCCACTTGCTATTCATTTGTTTCGGCGTGCTCAAGATATCCCAGAAATTCATGTTTCCACTCTTTATCCGTTCAAGCTATTTTGAGGATGTTCTCTCATTCAAGCCTTTTAATTCAAACGGTGCAACCTCTCTTTTAAATTATTTCAACGGTGTTTCTTTTGAGTGGGCCCTAACCCACAGGTCTTTTCCAGGATCTTTCCTGACTCTCCTTATTTTCCCGGAGCTATCCTCAAATTTTCTTTTCGAAGTTTGACGTAAGAATGAATTGTCATCAGTCAAATGTCTTTCTCCAAGATCTTTCAAATTCATTTCATTGTTGATTCAACTTTTATATTCTTCTCTATTCCGGTGCCTCAATAATTCTTGGTGGTGTTTCTCGTTGTCATTCTCATCTTTTGGAGACCGAAGAAGAGTTTCTCTTTAATCTTGCTCCATTCTCTTCAAGATTCATGGTGCTAGCTTGTTGCCATCCTCTCATAATTATTTTCGATTCTGAGAATCTTTTTTTTCACCCATCAGGATATATTCAAGGGTATTTTCAGTTCGATTATCCGGATCCCATCATTTCAGAAGACTTGTTTATTCTCAGCTTTCAGCTCCCGTCCTCCTAATCTAACCGGTGCATCGTTCAAGTGTTCTCTAATCAGCTCGTCATCTCTTCGTTCTCATATATCTAAATTCTCTCAAGCATCTTCATTCATTTGCTAATTCTTCCCGGTGTTTCCTTTATCTTCTCTTCGTTCATTTTTAAGTCTTACGGTGTTTCATTCAAGATTCCTCTTCTTACGTTATCATACTCCCATTCTTTCAAATTCTACCGGTGGTTCATTGAAGACCTTCTCAAGTTGACGCCATATCTATCCTAATCCTTTCTTCGAGAATAAGTAGTATGCCAAATCCATTGTTGGTCATCAATTTAATTGGTGAAGGATACGCATAACATAATTCTTACTCTTGTTTCACACAAGTGATTAATTCCTTATTCCGGAGGCTCATCAAATTCTTGTTTCCATTTGTTCATCTTTCTTTTCCGGAGTGCCAAGTTTTCTCTTTATCTCGTTGCTAAGCTTCATTTAAATCATTGCAAGGCTTCAACCTTATTCTTTTCATCCTCCATTTCGATTGATCATTTCATTTATTTCCGGAGTTCTCATGAAAGTTCTACATGATGGTTCATCAAGGATTTAATTCCTTCTCCAACTTTTTCATCGAGATTCTTTTCTAAGAAGCTCAAGCTTTCTTCATATTGTAATCTGGAGTGCAATTCTTTCTTCCGTATCATTGGAGGTGGTATTATGTCATTTTTGATAATTTGAGTTCACTTTTCATGATTCACATGTTGTCAAGAATGAGATATTTTAAATCCATCAATCTCGTCATTGGAATTATCTTGGGTTATATTTCACCAAAGCCTTCCCTAAGGATTGTTGCTATTTATGGTGCTTATAAATGATCCAAGTTCTTCATTTATCCTCCGGATGAAATAAGTTTCTCGTCTCCTTGTTCTTACCAATAAAATTCTTTTCCCCATCAGTGGTAGGTTTTCATCTCTTAATTTGAGATGTACTCCACAAGACCATATCAAGCTTATCCTTTCGTTGTTGGTTTTTCCAACAACTCCGCTCGACCCGTTTCCTAAGGGTGCCTTCTCAACCTCTTTTGTGGCTTAAGATGGCATTTTCTTCTCCATTCTTTTCCAATTATCTATATTCTATTCTTTCGTTCCGGAGGATTTGTGATGTTGCTCTCTTCAAACCATAATCTCGTTTCATCAAAGATAATGTTCTTTTCATGCCTATCCTTTTAACCAGAGTGTTGTGCCCTTTTGTTCAAGTTCTTTTCATCTTATCAAGTCTTGCATTTTTTTTCCAACCGGAGCGCTATACGAATTTGTTCTTCTTTGCTCTCCTTTCTATCGGTGTGTTTTCAATTTTGTTCATCCCCATTGTATTCTATTCTCGTATTTGCTTAACCTCTTCAAGGTTCGTGGTTTCACTTGTTTGCCAAGGAAGCAACTTGGTTTTACCTCTTCTCTTCCTTTTCCATTGTCCCTCCGGTGCCATTCTAGATCTCGGGATGAGATCCTTTCGTAGTGGTGGAGTGTTGTAACGCCCCGAGACCGATGTGCCAGGTGTCCTCTAGTTATTCATTGTTGTTGCCTTGTCATTGCTTGCGTGTCATGCATTGCAAATCATGTCATCATGTGCATTTCATTTGCATACGTGTTCGTCTCATGCATCCGAGCATTTTTCCCGTTGTCCGTTTTGCAATCTGGCGCTCTGTTCTCCTCCGGTGGTCATTTCTACATTTCTTTCGTGTGTGGGGATTAAACATTCCCGGATTGGACCGAGACTTGCCATGTGGCCTTGGTTTACTACCGGTAGACCGCCTGTCAAGTTTCGTACCATTTGGACTTCGTTTGATACTCCAACGGTTAACCGAGGGACCGAAAAGGCCTCGCGTGTGTTGCAGCCCAACACCCCTCCATTTTGGCCCAAAACCCACCTAAACCTCCTCCATCTTCTCGGTCGTTCAATCACGATCACGTGGCCGAAAACCGCACCTCATTTGGACTCTCCTAGCTCCCTCTACCTCTATAAATAGATCCTTCTTTTTTGTTTTCGGATCTTTCCCCGAAACCCTAGCTTCTTCCTCCTCCCGCCGACGGACACGTCCACCCTCTTGTCGGACATGTCCGCGTGCTGCGCCGGACCAATCCCCGCCTGCCACGTCAGCGCGCCGCTCCTTCTCTCTCCTCCCCGCTGCCGGGCCTGAGGGAGCCCACATCGGGCCCGCCCCGGGCCAGATCGGGCCGCCGCCACCCAAGCGCTTCACGCACCTGCCCCGCCGCCCGGATCTCCACCCGCGCCGCCTCGCTTGACTGTCGCGCTGCCCCGCGCCGGCGAGCGCCGCCCCGCCTCGCCGATGCTCCGGGCGCCCTCTACGGCGTTGACCACCGCCACCTCGCCGTCCCTCGCCACCTCTTTCCTCCCCGGCTGGCGAGCCCTCTCCTCCGGCGAGCTCAAGCGCCGGCGACCACTACTCCGGCGCAGGCCCGGCCCTGCCTCGATCTGCGTGCACCCGGGTCAAACCCTAGATCTGTCTCGGAGTGGTAATTTCTACTAAGTCCTCAAAATTCTCAGATTCATATGCCCTTGTTCATCGTGCCGTAACTCTGCATCCGTAGCTCCGATTTGTGCATATAGCATATCAAAATGTTCACCTCAGAGAGTACATCATTTCATTCCATTGCATCATTTCCATTTGAGCTCATCTTGATGCCCGAAATGCTGTTAGAAGAGTGCTACTTGAGTTAATTGTCAGATCTGCTGCTCCATTTAGATATTTGTCATTTTTGCCATGATTATTGTGTGCATGATATGCCCTTGAGCTCTACATATGTTTTGTTAAGGGTTTTTCCATCTATCCAGAGGTGCAACCCATGTATTTTTGTGATGTGTGTGGTGGCTAGCACAAGCTTGCAAAGTGAGGCACTTGGTAATGCTGATTTCAGGGACTTAGCATTTCCACTAAGTCCTTTCATCTGTTCATTTCATGATGCCATATGTTCATGTTGTTTCCTATTGATCCGTGCCTCTTTTGAGGATGATCAATAAGTATGTTTTGTTAATTTTGTAGTGCTCTTTCCATCCATGCCTTTGTTTGCAATTATGGAGCAACCTAGCTTGAGTCAATCGAGCTCTACTTTTGTCATTTCGTGAATCAGGGCAGATTGTCTACTTGTTAGCGATTTTGCCGAGGATGTTGTAGTTGATCCGTGCATGCTATGCTATTGTTCTTGCCATGTCTAGCTTGCATTTTGTGTATTCTTGATGGGTGTATGCTTAGATTGTCATGCCTTGCTCTGTAGTGAGTGCATCGAGCTCGTAAACATGCCTACTTGATATCTGTTTCAGCATGCTCCAGTTTTCACTAAGTCTGAGAACTGATTATGTTTTTGCCATGTTCACATGCTTGCAATTGTATTTTCTGATCCCTTTTGGCTCAAGGTCACTAAGGGACATTTGTTAAGCTCTTTGAGTAGCTCCATGCCATGCTTTACTTTGCCATGTTCAGGTCCTGTAGAATATAGTTTTCATGCTCTGAAGTGTGCTACCTGATCTGAAATTCCAGACAAGTGTTAATTTCGCTAAGTCTGAAATCTGTTTACCATATGCATTTTTGCCATGCTTGTTTGAACCTGTTAATGTATGAATTGGCCGTAGCTCAGTGCTAGACTTTTGTTAAGCATCAGGAATGGATCCCTGCCATGTATTTTGTTGCCATGTTTGAGTGCTGTAGCATGTTCATCTTGTTGCATTTAGTTG